>NW_023330562.1:0-80303 GCF_011100685.1 Canis lupus familiaris
GGCAGTGAAGAGAAAATCAGTCCTATGTAAAGAACCCAGAAGAGGACCTGGCTGAAGAAATCATCTCGGAATAACGTAGCCGGCTCTGTGGCATCATCTTTGAAGTAGCTACAGTTACTGTGGCCATTCTACAGACGAGGAAACTCAGAATCACAGAGGTGAAGTGACTGCCCGGGGTCAGAGGCAGGACACAGCCGAGCTGGGATCTGAGCCCAAGCAGGCTGGCTCCAGAGCCCAGTGTATGTTATGCAATTTGTCCCCGGCAAATGGGAACAGCTGTCACCATGGTGTCCCGGCTCAAAGCGGAGCCGTCGGTGCCATGCGGAACCAGGCAGGGTCCTGTCTCAGCTTCCTGCCTGCCAGGCTGCTGAGGAGGGCTCTGTTCTACAGGCCTACCCCAGGCTCTCCACACGGATCTTGCTCCATAAAGACACTTGAAGAAAACAAGTCAGGTCCACCTTCTTCCCCTGAGATGTTACCCTTTCTTCCAGGAAGCCCTCCCTGACCTTGCAGGCTGGATTGGGCACAGTTCTGGAGCTTCCTCCACCTTAGCCCTGACCTCTCTGCCTGCACTTTCTCTAACACGCTGCTGACCTCTCTGCCTCCTCCACTGAAGTCCCTGCCTGTCCTGGGCTGCCACTGTGGGGGGACAGGTCTGTCTTCCTCACTGGAATAGGAACCCATGAGAGCAGGGGCCAGGGCCATCTCAACCACTACAGTGTCCCTAGCACTGCCTGGCCTAGGGCCTGCGCAAAGGAGGGGGTTTGAGATAGTGAGTAGGTTCTTTCCATGTGACAGATGAGAAGACCAAAGCTCAGACAGGGGCAGCCACTTGCCCAAAGTATAGTGACCAATCAGGTGCCCGAGATGAGGTGTGAGCCCAGAACCTGCCTGAATGGGCCGGTGAAGAGTGGCTGAGTCAGAGAAGCGGGGTGGGGACAAGACAGTGGTGGTGCCCAGTGGAGTCTGGGACAGGGAAAATGAAGGACGGACGGCTGGTGGCAATGCCCCTCGAACCCCCCTGAACCCGGGCCTGCGCTCGAGGCCGGTCCAGTATAGCAGCACCAGTCACGTGGGCCCCTGAGCAGGCCGGGTCCAGCCAGCCTCGGAGTGCCTGCCCCAGCTACCTGGGGATAGAGGCGTAGTCCGGGTGGGAGTCAGCCGTGAGCTGCTGGTGCGGTTCTGGCTGGGGCCCCACAGCGTCCACCGGGTCATCCTCATCCTCTCTGGAGCCGGCGGGACATGGGCTGGGCAACAGGATGAGCTGTGTGAGGCCGTGCAGGTCACACACCGGCGGAAAGTGTGCAGCACCAGCATCATGGCAACCAGGCCCAGGAAGAGGTAAGCTGCGGGGAGATGGGGGGGCAGGGGGGTGCTCAGAGCCACGGGGCCGGGCCAGGCCCCCCTGAGAGGCCCAGGCTGTGCCCCCCTCCCTGCCCCGGGTGCCCGGCCAGCCGCCCCACTCACCTGTGACCAGCACCTTGTAAAGGGCCCGGTAGGGCTGGTTGGGGGCCTCTCCGGGCACGTAGTCGCCCAGGCCGATGGTGGACAAGGAGATGAAGCAGAAGTAGAAGGCATCCAGGCTCCAGGCCTCCTCCAGGTGCGCAAAGACGGCGGCCGGCACCAGGAAGCACACGGTCAGGACGACTCCCAGCAGGGCCACCAGGTGCCAGCGGGCCGCCCGCCGGAAGTCCCAGCCCCAGCGCAGGGTGAGCCAGGACAGGGGCGCGCGGTCGAGCAGCAGCGACAGGCGCTGGGCCGAGGACGTGAGCAGCAGCATGGTGGCCGGCACGCCCAGCAGCGCGAAGGCGATGGAAAAGGCCTTGCCTGCGTCGGTCAGCGGCGTCGTGTACCCGTAGCCTGGGGGAGAAGGGGAAATCCTGTCGCCCCCAGGCGCCTCCCAATGGGGGTCTGCGGCCACCCTAAATGACACTTAATCTCCCCCTGGAACCTGTCCCTCCCACAGTTTCTCATCCCGTGGTGGCACCTCCACCCACCCCACCCTCAGGCCCCGAGCCTTGTCATCCTCTCCTCTCACACCCACTTTCTGTCTGCGAGTGAATCCTGCTGTCTCAAACTTCGAGTAGCTTCTAAACCCGCTCGCGTCAACCCATCCCAGCCCCAGGGCCCCACTCTGGGCCTGTCTAGCGTAGCAGCCTCCTCCCTCCCTTCTCGGCTCCAGTCTATGGCCAACCCCACCACCCCCACAGCTCGAGGGACCCTGTGAACACCTGAGCAAGGTCATGATGCTCCCCCACTTAGAGCCCCCCTGTGGCTCCATCCCATTTAAGCAAAAGGACAAAGTCTCATCATGATCTATGAGCCCCACCCCCCATCCAACCAGGGCACTCCCACCTCAGGGCCTTTGCACTGGCGGTTCCTACCCCCCTGGCCAGCTCTTCTTCCAGGGCTGGTTTCCTCCCTCCCTTCCTTCCTTGAGGTCTTTGCTCAAATGTCAGAAATGTCAGCTTTTCACTGGGGATTTCCCTCACCACCTTATTTAAATTGTTACACCCTTTTACCCAACTTTTTTTTTTTTTTCTATTTTGGTTTGTTTTCAGAGCACGTCAATCTCCCTGCATACTATGTGGCTTACTTATTTGGTTAGTGTCCCTCTCTTCACCTAGCTGCCACTCCAGGAGGGCAGGGGCTTCTGTCTGTCTTGCTCACTGCCGTAACCCCAGTTTCTGGCACAAGGTGGGCACTTGATCAATAGTTGAAATAATCAGTGAAGGGGGCAGCTCTAAACTTAGCTCAGAACCTCAGTTTTCCCTTCTCTAAAATGGGTGTAACAAGCCCCACTGGGCTCCTGGGGGACTGTGGAAACACAGGAAGGTCAGTGTGGGTGTGAGCGCTGCAAACAGAGAGAGGATGAGGGGAATTCAGGTGCTGGGGACACCGACACACTTTGGCAAGGTGTAATTTAAAATCTCTCTTTTTTTCTCACAAATAAATAAAACTCAAGGGTCAGAGATATGACTGGGGTAGTAAAGGCCCTGGTCTATGTTGACAGTAAAACATCCTGCCAAAAAGACCACGGGTTCAGCCCTGTGATCAATAAGAAAATATGGAAACACTGCACACAAGTGCGGGCATTCACCTGAGCCTGTTTTCTACACACAAAGGATTCCTGGTGTTTATATGCTCAAAAGAACTGAAAGCTGGTCCTTGAAGACATGTCCATGTTCATGACAGCATTATTCACAGTGGCCAAAAGGTGGAAGCAACCCAAGTGTCCATCGACAGGTGAATGGTAACAAAATGCGGTACGAGGGCACCTGGGTGGCTCAGTGGTTGAGCGCCTACCTCCAGCTCAGGTCGGGATCCCGGGGTCCTGGGATCAAGTCCCGCATCAGGCTCCCCACAGGGAGTCTGCTTCTCCCTCTGCCTGTGCCTGCCTCTCTCTCTCTCTCTGTCTCTCATGAATAAATAAAATATATTTTTTCAAACGTGGTATGTACATCCAATGGAATATTATCTAGCCTTAAAAAGCAAGTTCTGACCCATGCTACAGCATGGATGAATCCTGAGGACATCATGCTAAGTGAAACAAGCCAGTCATAAAAAAAGACAAATACCGTATGATTCCAGTTATCTGAGGCACTTCAAGTAGGCAAGTACAGAGAAATAGAAAGTAGAACGGTGGTTATCAGGGGCTGGGAAGAACGGGGAATGGGGAGATACTGTTCGATGGGTATAGTTTCAGTTCTTTCTTTCTTTCTTTCTTTCTTTCTTCTTTCTTTCTTTCTTTCTTTCTTTCTTTTCTTTCTTCTTTCTTTCTTTCTTTTTCTTTCTTTCTTTCTTTAAGATTTTATTTATTCATTCATGAGAGCACGAGAGACAGGCAAGACACAGGAGAAGGAGAAGCAGGCTCCCTGCAGGGACTCTGATGTGGAACTCGATCCCGGGGCCCCAGGACCACTCCCTGGGCTGAAGGCAGGTGCTAAACCTCTGAGCCACCCAGAGATCCCCCCCTTTTTTTTTTAGAGAAGAGAGAGAACTCACACACATGAGTGGGGGAGGTGGGCCCAGAGCCTGCTAGAATGGGCAGGTGAAGAGTAGCTGAGTCAGAGAAGAGGCGGCGGGGGTGGGGGTGGACAAGGCAGTGGTGGTGCCCAGTGGAGTCTGGGACAGGGAAAACGAAGGACGGATGGCTGGGAGAGGGAGAGAGAGAGAGTCCCAAGCAG
Source organism: Canis lupus familiaris (assembly GCF_011100685.1). NCBI lineage: Eukaryota > Metazoa > Chordata > Mammalia > Carnivora > Canidae > Canis > Canis lupus. The sequence continues at coordinate 4,188 of NW_023330562.1, forward strand.
ACTCTGCACCCAGTGCAGGGCTCGATCTCATGACCCTGAGACCATGTCCTGAGCAGAAATCAAGAGTTGGCTGCTTAACGAACTGAGCCATCCAGGCACCCCAGTTTTGACCAATATAGGACTTGAACTCACAACCCCAAGAGAGTTGCACACTCCTCCCTCTGACCCTCCCCTCCACCCATGCTCTCTCTCTCTCTTAAATAAATAAAGTCTTTAAAAAGAAGAAGAAGAAGAAGAGAAGAAAGAAGAAGAAGAAGAAGAAAAGAAGCAGCAGCAGCAGCAGCGGATGCCTATCCCCTTTCTTTCCTCCCTCCTCCTGCAGGCTGGAACACAGACACGAAGGCTGGAGTTGAGCAGCCATCCTGGACCATGAGATGACCTTGTGAATGGAAATTGCACAGAGGAGCACAGGGGTCTCTGACCATGCATCACCACTCTAGTCTTGGACTGACAACCTCTAATGTGAGTAAGAAATAAACTTTCAGGGCACCTAGGTGGCTCAGTGGTTGAGCATCTGCCTTTGGCTCAGGTCATAATCCCGGGGTCCTGGCATCGAGTTCTGCATCAGGCTCCCCACGGAGAGGCTGCTTCTGCCTCTGCCTCCCCCTGTGTGTCTCACAACTAAATAAATAAAATATTTTTTAAAAAGACAAATAAAACTTTCATCTATTTAAGCAACTGTTCATCTGACATTTATCACTTATGGCTCCGACCCTCATTAATTACAAGGATTTGGATGGAGAAACTCCAGCAGCCCAGCTGAAATGACAGGTTTGCAAATGACTTGAAAGCCTTGTAAACAGAAAACTATAGAGTTCTCATAGAATGGAGGCTTGTGCCTCCACTGACTACCTCAAAGAGCCAAGTCCAAGTCAGGGCTTTGCCATGTATTCCCTGTTTGACCTTGGCCACATCCCTTCTCCTCGCTGAGCCTTAGTTTGCCCCCTGAGTACCGCAAAATGGGCTCATAACCAATCCTTTCCTCAAGTACAACTACAATCATCAATCCTCCCAGGTTGGGCCAGAGCGCAGCACCCAGCCAGGGCATGGAAAGAGTTAAGAGGACTGTGATGCTCACTTCCCCTCCCGGGTGGGCTGACTCCTCCACTTGGGCCTTAACTGCAGTACGGCTGCGCAGATCCAGTCTAGGCCCCAGGTCTTCCTCAGAAGACACGGGCCTATGACAAATCCAGGAACACCGTGGGGAAGGTCTCTGAATCACGTCTGGTCCTTCTGCTTCTCTAGATTCATTTAGGGTGCCCGGCTTCACCAACAGTAATGACAACCCAGGCTCAGTAAACCTGTTATTACCAGCACTTCACGCTGATGAGGACTCCCTTCTTGACCAAACGTCAGTCATCAGTCGGGTTCCTCTGCGCGCTCGTCTTGATCTAGGCCCAGCTTTCCCAGGGATCCTAAGCCAACTTAGTAAGAATCTCCCTCCCCTCTATGGCACCTCCTGGTCATTCTTCTATCCACTGACCTCTCACTCCACCCTCAGCTCTAAATCTCCAGCTGCCTCCCCTATATTCGGAGTCCAGGTCAGTCTCTCTTCCCTCAGCAGTAACTTCCCGTTTTTGACAAGTGTCAGAATAAACTTTTCTTCCACCCGACACACACGTATCCCCCTTCATCAGCATATGTGCTGATTAAAAGCACAGAACTCTGAGGCCTCATGGCCTCAGTTCAAATCTCCACTCTACACCTCCCTAGCTGCGTGGTCTTGGGTCAAGTGTTCAACCTCTCTGGGCTTCAGTTTCTATTGCTGAAAATATAGGGCCACATGTCGGTACCTACCTCACAATGCCAGTCTCCCTGACTGTTTAAAGGCTGTATGTGCTGAATCTGCTACAAGTTTCACTATTACTGTGAAGGAAGGGACCATTATGATCTCCATTTCAGAGCTGAGGGAGGACGACCTGAAGCCCAGAGGAGCAGCAGCTAAGCATACACCCCAAACAAAGCTTTGCCTGCCTTCAGTTTGGCTTCTGCACCTGTCCTGGCTGAGAACGATTTCTCAGAAGCCAGGATCTGGGAGGAGGCCGAGGGAGACGCGGATGTGACCCAGTGAGGGCCAGGAGCAGGTCGGGCAGGCCCAGCCAGCTGGGTAAAACAGAGTGGTGAGAAGCATCTGGTCCTGCTGCCTGTGGGTCTTGGTTTGCTGGTCACACAATGGGGTCACCCAAAGCTAGGCCACCCACTACTTCCCACACGAGGGGGAGTTAAGAGTCTGGGCCTGTCCCCACCTCTTTCCCCACTGCAAGTCCCCCATAGAGGTGAAGGGGAAGTTTGGAGGCTAGAGAAGGGCAGCAGGAAGACCAGCGAGACCTGACAACAAAGGAATTTCCCAGGTCTGGGCACTGAAGGGGGAAGGGACTTTCAGAGTAGGGTTGTGGGGAGGAGGTCGGCTCCACTTAATGGAGGGAGGTGTTAAGGGAAGGGGATCTGGAAGGTCAATAATCTGAAATCAGAGCCCACTGTCCTGGTTTGAAATGGATCCTGGTTTGTGGCTGGGGTCCTGAGGTCCTGAGGTCCTGAGTCCCGAGGAAGCAGGAGACAGGCACCAGTGCGGGCATCTTGTGGACCACAGATGGGACTGGGAGGCAGAATCCTCAGGCAAGGGGGCTTCTGAGCCCCCGGATGCTTGAGGGGACCTGATGGGGGTAGACAATGCTAAGGAGATGATGGCAGGAGGTGGGTGTCCCAGGTCTTGGCTGAGAGTGTGAAGGGTTGAATGATCATGATCATGATAATGATCATGAGTGGGTACTGGGAGGGTTCCTGGGTGCTGAGGACCTGGTGTGTCTTTGATGGAGGAGAGAATTTTGGGTCCAAAGCCAGCTGGAGCAGTGCTGGGGTGGAGAGAAAAGTCCCACCTGTGGGTCTGGAGAAGACTGAGGGGTGTCAGTCCCCAGGAGATTCCCATTCTTAGGAAATCCAGGGTGGGCAGGGGGGGGGGGTCCACAGGACAGGGGAGAACACAGTCCCTCAGCTGGCATGCCGTGGTGGGAGGTAAAGCGGGATTCTGCTCTCAACAACAGTGTGTGTGGAGGGCACTGGGATCTCTCCCTGATAGAAGGTTCAGGTAGCTCTGGGGCTCTAACTGAGGTAGCTTAGGCTCTGCCAGGGTCCAGAGAGTGGTGAGAGTCTCATCTGGGGGTTCTTGGGTTCAAAAAGGCCCCCTATGGAGAAGTCCCTGCTTTGGAAAATGTTGGAAGTTTTGGCTGGAGCTCTTTCTGGGGCTGGAGGAGGTGGAAGCCCTGGCTCAGGGGTTTCTGGTTGGAAAGTCAGTGGTCCTTCCTGGAGGGTGCTCTAGCTCCCTCCACGATGGGTCCCTCCCACACATCCACAATTGGGAGCTGCTGACCCAGCAGCCCCGTTCCGAGGCAAGTGGGGGTGGGTGGCTGTTGGAAGGAAACCCCTGCCTGGAAGGCTCCAACACAGGGGTGATGTCAACATGGAGGGGCCCTGTGTCTGCAGTCAGGGCTGGCTGCTGGGGAGTATGGGGAGTACCTGCTTCCAAATATGAGGATGAGGAGTGGTCTTCGGTCTGCAGGAGGACAGGGGCCCTTGCTGGGGAGTGGTCTAGGTCCAGGGGGCTGGATGCCACCGATCCGGGCCCCAGGTCCTTGTTGAGCGATCTGTACTGGCACTAAAATCTGTATGAAGGTGCCCTGAGAAGGTGCGGAGATTCAGGGTCCCCAGTGGGGCACCAGGGTCAGGAGGAGGCTGGGGTAGGGCTTCCCAAGGGGCATCCTCGAAGGACTTATCGGGAGACTCAGGAGACCTTGCGGGAGGGAAGGGGCGGTCTGCGCCCAGAGGGAAGGGCAGAGGGTCCCTGCGCGTCTGAGGTCCGGGGCCAGAGGGGGTGCGGGTCTCGGGGGGCGGCGGGGGTTCTGAGCGGAGTCCTGGGCCCAGAGGGGACTGGACGGACACGGGTCTCCGCGGGGATTCGGGTGGAGGAATGGGGTCCCCAGTGCTCCCTGGAAGCCACTCTGCGGGCAGCCGGGGCCGCCGAGGGCCGGGGGGGGGGGGGTCCCCGCTGGCGGGAAGTGCTCGGCTGGGGGTTCCCAGAGGGGGATCGGCGGGGTGAGAGCGTGTGGCGGACGCCGGGTGCCCGGGGCGGCGGCGCTCACGTACCCACGGTGGTGACCAGCGTGCTGGCGAAGAAGAGCGCCGAGGCGAAGTCCCAGGCGGGCTCCGAGGCGTTGGCGGGCCCCGAGGCGTGGGCGAGCGCGGCGCGCCCCAGCCGCCCGGCCGCCAGCACCCGCTCCACGAAGGCGTCCCAGGGCGGGGGCGGCCACGCACGGGCTGCGCCGCAGCAGCTCCTCGCGCAGCGTCTCCAGCTCGGCCCGGAGGCGGGCTTCGTGCGGCCGCTCCAGCCGCGCCACCAGCAGCGCGCCCAGCACCAGGTAGACGGCGTACGCCGCCAGGGGCGCCCGCCAGGACTGCGCCCCGCCGCATGGCGCCCGCCGCCCCGCTGACGTGGCCCCCGCCTCCCGGCCGCCCGGGCCCAGCTTCAGTTCCGGCCGCGCTCGAGGCGCCGCTGCGAGCGCCCCGAAGAGGAAGAGGGAAAGAGGAGGGCGGGAGGGGGCGGAGCGCCCCGCCTCCGGTAAACTGAGGCACGCCCCAGCGCCAGGTGTGAGCGCGGGCGGGGCGGGAGCCCCGGGATCCCGGACACCAACCGGATGGAAAGGTTGGGCGGGGGGGGGGGGGTTGGGGCTTCCTCGGTTCCGCCGCTTCCCTCCCTCCGTCCTCCCGACGTTAGAGAAAGTCTGAACTCTTCCCTCTGGCGGACGGAGAAGTCCCCCCCAGCCCGCGGGGCCACCGGGCAGGGTGGCTAAGATTTCGGGGCGCGAGGCTGAGGGGACGAGGCGACGAACTGAAATCCAGTCCTTGCTCGGCCCGCGAAGTGCTGCGCGCGGGAGGGGGGCTGCGCGCACCTGGAGGGGACGCCTGTGTACGTCACACCGAGGGGGCGCCCGGGGGCTCAGGGGGCTCCGCGCGCAGGACCCTCGGTTCGCGCTCAAGTAGTGATCTCCTGGGCTGTGGGGTCGAGCCCGGGTTTGGACAGCGCTCTGCCTCGGGGACTTCTTGAAGATTCTCTTCCTCTGCACACCACCCCCCCCACTCCGGGGGCGCTCTCTTTCTCAAATAAATAAATCTTAAAAAAATAGGGATCCCTGGGTGGGCGCAGCGGTTTGGTGCCGGCCTTTGGCCCAGGGCGCGATCCTGGAGACCCGGGATCGAATCCCACATCGGGCTCCCGGTGCATGGAGCCTGCTTCTCCCTCTGCCTGTGTCTCTGCCCTCTCTCTCTCTCTCTCTCTTGTGACTATCATAAATAAATAAAAATTAAAAAAATTTAAAAATAAAAAATATAAAAAAAATAAATCTTAAAAAAATAATTCAGAGGGGCCACGCCTGGGTGGCTCAGTGGGTTGAGCGCCTGCCTTCGGCTCAGGTCATGATCCCAGGGACCTGGGATCGAGTCCCGCATAGGGCTCCCCACAGAGAACCTGCTTCTCCCTCTGCCTATGTCTCTGCTCCTCTCTCTCTGTCTCTCATGAATAAATAAAATCTTGGGATCCCTGGGTGGCGCAGCGGGTTTGGCGCCTGCCTTTGGCCCAGGGCGCGATCCTGGAGATCCGGGATCAAATCCCCACGTCAGGCTCCCGGTGCATGGAGCCTGCTTCTTCCCCTCTGCCTGTGTCTCTGCCTCTCTCTCTCTCTCACTGTGTGCCTATCATGAATAAATAAAATTTAAAAAAATAAAAAAATAAAAAATAAAATAAATAAAATCTTAAAAAATAATAATGATGATAATAATTCACAATAAGGGACACCAAAGAGGCAGGTGTCCCTCATGGACAGAGTAGGGATCCTTAGCTCAAATCTTTGCTCAGCGCCCACTTTGTGCCTGGCCCCTTGGTGGGTGATGCTGGAGACACAGTAGTGACCAAGACAGTTCTAGACCTTGCCTGCCGCATGGGGGTGGTGTGGGAGTGGTGGCTTCCAGCCCTTCAACCCAGCGACAGCCCAGAAGGTCAGGGGAAGCACAGGCAGAGTGACCAGATCTGGGATGGGAGGAACTGAAAGGACACTGGCGCCCACAGGAACCCAGAGAGGGTAACTGATCCAGCTTAGGGAGGTCAAGAGGGCTTCCTGGGGAAGGGAATGTCTAAGCTGAGACATCCCTATTTTTAAGGGAAAATAGAAGTGAGCAGGGGTCTCCTTCCCCCAGCAGAACCACAGACACACCCCTCTATTTAAGGGGGGAAAGGGGTTCTTCCCTGTTCCCTGTTTGTTCTCCACATACCCTGCAGCGGTAACTCAGCACTCTCCTTAACAGCACTCCTGGAGGGCAGCCAGGATACCTGACCACATCAGAGTGGCAGCGGAGTGGCGCTTGGGCCCAGCTCAGACACACCCCAGAGCTCAACTTGAGGCTGACAACCCACAGGAAGGGACACTTGATAATAAAACTGTAAAGGCAACTGCCAGTGATCAAAGGCTGACAATACGCCAGGTCTTGTGATCACAGTGGGCTTTCAGCGAATACTCCGCCTCTCCTGCAGTATTCTCATTAAACAGATGAGAACATTTAGGCTGAAAAAGGGTCCAGTCACACAACAGGCAAGGGACAAATATGAGGGCACCAGGTAGCCAAAAACGCTTTCTTTTTTTTTTTTTAAGATTTTATTTATTTATTAATGAAAGACAGAGAGAGAGAGAGAGAGAGAGAGAGAGGCAGAGACACAGGCAGAGGGAGAAGCAGGCCCCATACAGGGAGTCCGACGTGGGACTTGATCCCAGGTCTCCAGGATCAGGCCCCGGGCTGCAGGCGGCGCTAAACCGCTGAGCTACCCGGGCTGCCCAACGCTTGTTTTCTTAATAAAATACTGTGAATATTACAAAATATTCATGGAAGAGGGGCACCTGGGTGGCTCAGTGGTTGAGCATCTCCTTTTTGCTCAGGGTGTGATTCCAGAGTCCTGGGATCAAGTCCCGCATGGGGATCCCCACAGGGAGTCTACTTCTCATTCTGCCTATGTCTCTCCCACTCTCTGTGTCTCTCATGAATAAATAAATAAGTAAATAAATAAATAAAATTTAAAAATCATATATATTCATGGAAGAACTTAGAGAGGGTGAGCTTAGGGTGAAAAAATGGTGATGTAGCCCAAGGGATGGATGCTAAGCCAGAGGTGCAGAGGAAGAATGGGGGGTACCTCAGTCATGAAAGGATTGCGACTGAGCCAGGACTCATAACTGAGAGACCAGAACAGTCCTCAAGGTTCCTAGAAAAGACAACTTCTCAGAGGAGGAAAGGGAAAGCCACAGTGACAGGGTCACTTGCTGACATCCTTCCGGAGAGCTATCACTGCCCCAAAGTCACTTCTACCATTATTTTTGCCTGAGACAGAGAAGGGGAGAGAAATGGGGAGACTGAGGGACAGAGACTAAGGAAACTTCATTTTTACGGCTCCTCACTTGCCGGTGTGCCTGGGTGTGCTGTGTGTTGCTGGAGGCTGCACAGTGGTCTTGGCAGACAGGGGAAGCCAGGTCGCCACGCAGGAGCGTTTTTATAAATCTGGGGAAATGTCTAAAGATATCTTCAGGGCAGCCCGGGTGGCTCAGCGGTTTAGCGACGCCTTAGGCCCAGGGTGTGATCCTGGAGACCTGGGATCGAGTCCCGCATCGGGCTCCCTGCGTGGAGCCTGCTTCTCCCTCTGCCTGTGTCTCTGCCTCTCTCTGTGTGTCTCTCATGAATAAATAAATAAAATCTTAAAAAAAAAAAAAAAAGATATCTTCAAAGAAAGACACCTGGTTCTTCCCACCTAACTTCTCAGGAGCCTTCTTCTCTAATATTCAGCTTAATACCAAAATTGTTAAAGCGTTAAGAGTCCGCACAACTCCGCCCAGCCCCTCGAGAACACAAACGGATTTCTCTCCCACTGCTCCACACCCTTCCCTGGCTCCCCAGTGCTCTCAGCCACCTAATTGAGCGTCTGTCCAGCGAGAACTGCATTTCCCATCGGCCTCATCGGGCCATGCCTACATTTCCCGTGATGCACAAGACCGCCGGCTCCTGGGCTGTTCTCGGGCCTGCCCTCCCGCCCTTCTAGTGCTGACTCTCGCCTTCCCCCACCGGCCACCAGTCCCCGCCCAATGCCCATTGGCAACTCCTACGGGCCTCCGCGAGGGGCGTGGCCTCCGGCGATCGTGACTCCCATTGGCTGTCGCGTCGTCGGGGGGCCGTGGCTACGGGAGCCGGGCGGGCACATTTCGAACCGTGGCTGGGGCGGCGGCGGCGGCCGTGGAGGCTGCGACGGTGAAGGATGCACCCGGCAGGCTTGGCGGCGGCGGGGACGCCCCGGCAGCGTAAGTGGCGTACGTGGCCGGGCGAGGAGATCGGGGGACGGGGTGGGGGGGGCAAGGGCGTGGCGGGGCCGCCGCGGCAGTTAGCGAGGTCGCTGCAGGTCGGAGGTCACGGGGTCAGGGATCTGGAGCTTCGGGGTGCGCGCAGCGCTGGGATGCCAGGTCCGGGTAGGGGGCGCGTTGGGGACGATTCTTCTTTTCTTTAGGAAATCCCTTTGGAAGAAAACAACTTTGGGCAGGATATTGTGTGATGTGCAGGAAAACGCGGCTTTTCATTCATTTGCGGTTACCGATCGGCCTTCTCCCCACCCTTCGGTGGCCTCGGGCTGTCGCCCGCGCTCCCTAGGACAGCGTTCAGAGCCCTTCGGGAGCTGAGAGGGCCATGTTTACCTCTCATTTAAGATTTGGACCTGTATGTCTTGTACTGTTCATCCCTTTCCCCGTCGCTTGTTAATTCGTGTCTCTCGTTAAGTGCCTCTTGGTCTCGGCCAGTGTGCTGCATCTCATGTAATCATTCAGCGGATCCTGCCTCAGCTGCCCTTGCGGCCGGCAGGCCCCGTGCTGGAATTTGGGTACCTGGTAGTAAGCAGCGCAGCACTAGTCCTCGTTAACTTAGGAGTCAGAGTTTAGTGGTGAGACTGACACTAAACTCGGAACAAACAAATCAGCAAGACAATCTGGGGAGTAATTAGGGCTGTAAAAGAAAAAATCCAGGGTGTGATGGAGGTTCAGAGGCCTGATGTGCTCACCCCTCCCTTCAGCCACTAATGAGGTGCCTGGCTGGCCTGGTGGTGGGTCACCCTGGGGCTCCCGCAGTGCCCAGAGAGCCCTGGTTGCTGTCCTCAGGGAGCTACCAGGACAGAGCAGAAGACAGGAAAGTCTAGAGCGATGATGTGCTGAGGAGGGAAGTCCAGGCGGAGGGGTCAGGGCCGGGGTGGAGGGATTGTGGTAGCCCAGATTAGGCATGTGACCCAGACAGGGCCTGTCGGTGAAGCTTCCGGAGAAAGGTTCCTCTAATGATGAGGAATTTGCTTGGAGAAGAGGATTTGTGGCGAGACGCCTGTCTGTGCCAAGTAAACAAGTGGACAGATGAATATATACTTAGGAAATGTGATTAAGTGCTCAGAGGGGAAATGAACCCCTGGATATTGTGAGAAAGAACAAGGTGGGGCTAGGCTTTATACTGAGGAGTGAGGGAGGTCTCGGAGGAGGAAACTCTTGAGCTGAGGCCTCAGTGCGATATTGGCAGATGTTAATCACGGAATGATGTTCCAGGGTGATAGCACTGCATGTTCAAAAGCCTGCGTGGGCTAGACGCTTGGCAGAGCCAGGGCCCAAGAGGCCAGTGTGACTGGGTTCGGTGAGCCCCAAGGGAGGTAACCAACGAGGGTGGTTGGAGGGGCTGGGGTCATGCAGGGCCTTGTAGGCACATGGATTTTATTCTCAGCACGGGGGGTACTGGTCTTGGGTAGGGGACGTGAAATGTTCCCTTTTGCATTTACGAAGATGATGCTGGCTGCTGACTGGAGAGAAGGCTGGTGGAGCAAGAATGGGCAGGCGCACTTAGGAGGAGGACCTTTATTTTTATTTATTTTTAAAATATTTATTTATTCATGAGAGACACACACACACAGAGGCAGAGACAGGCAGAGGGAGAAGCAGGCTCCATGCAGGGAGCCCGATGTAGGCCTCGATCCCGGGACTCCAGGATCACGCCCCAGGCCGAAGGCAGGCGCCAAACCACTGAGCCACCCAGGGATCCCCTGGAGGAGGACCTTTAAGTCAGGTTCAAGACCACGAAGTCTGAAGGGGGAGGGTACACACTGAGACACAGTGGGTGAGAACTAGCAATTGGACACAAGAAAGAAGGGGAGTCAGGGGCTTAGACTCCGGGGGTGAGGGCCCAGGCGTAGCCAGAGTGCACCGTGGGGAGCTGACCAGACCTGGATGTGGGGCCAGGAGAGAAGTGGTGGCTGGAGACCGTGGGGAGCTGACCAGACCTGGATGTGGGGCCAGAAGAGAAGTGGTGGCTGGAGACCGAACCTACAGCCCAGGGCGCGCCGCGGCTGTGAAGCTGTGGGTGGGTGAGACTGCTCTAAGTGAGAGGCGAAGCCAGAAATGTGGAAAATTGGGCCACACTGTGTCAGGGAGCCAAAAAAAAAAAAAAGAAAAAGAAAAGAAAGTCATGGGTGTAGAGGGACCCATCCAGAGACCTTCAGCCCCATCAAAACAGGAGTTTTTGTCTTTCTGATCACTGTGTATCCACCATGCCTGCAGGCGAGCCTAACACACAGGGGTGCTCGGAGGTGTTTGTGGGGCTCAGGAAAGGGAGGAGGTGGGCCAGTTGGAGGTTGGCATTTGAGACGGTGGAGTCACATGCTGCTTGAGTCAAATGACAGTGGCCAGAGGCTTCGGCCTGGCAGTGCAGAGGGGCATTTAGGAGGCCAGTAGTGGGGAGCAGAACCCCAAATATCGAGGACTGAGAGGGGGAGTGACAGGGAGGAAGGAAGGGCTTGCACCAAAGCTTTCAGAAGTGGGAGAGGGAGGGGATCCCTGGGTGGCGCAGCGGTTTGGCGCCTGCCTTTGGCCCAGGGCGCGATCCTGGAGACCCGGGATCGAATCCCACGTCGGGCTCCCGGTGCATGGAGCCTGCTTCTCCCTCTGCCTGTGTCTCTGCCTCTCTCTCTCTCTCTCTCTGTGACTATCATAAATAAATAAAAATTAAAAAAAAAAAGAAGTGGGAGAGGGAAAGGAAAATGGGGCCGCGCCCAGTGCTGCTGGTTCAGGATTGAGCACACCTGGCTCTGTTCTCAGGCTGCAAATAACTGAGAGGAAGAGTCAAGGGACTAGTAATTGGCCATAGGGACAGGGACCGACACGTTTTATGTGTCAGCCAGGGGCTGAGGAATTTATGAGTATCACTTGGCCTTGGGTCACTAACTGTTCCACAGAAGAGAGAGTTGAGGCACAGAGTCGGGACAAAGAGGACGGGATTCCTCTCCCCCATCCCACTGTAACGCTCACTCATTCCCTGTGCCCACAGTGGTGCCTGGGACACAGGAGGAGCTCAGTAACTATCTGGTGACATTGCTTATGGGTAGGGGTAAGGGGCTGTGCAGCCAGAGTGCAGGTTCAAATCCGTCCTGTGTTCCCCTTCTCTTCCCTCTTCCTTATCCCACCGCAGCTAAGCATGCCCCCAGCGAGTCCTGTCCCTCGGACCTCCAGAATCTGTCCAGAAGCAGCCCCCTCCCACCCCTCCATCCCTGTTTCTGTCCCCCCCCCCCACTTTGCTACCACTGGAGCAGCTTCCTGCCTCCTCCCCTCCTCCTGCCCCCCCCCCCACTGGAAGCCAAGAAGGACCCTTTAAAAACTGGAAACCTGGCTCTGCTTCATGCTATCCAAATGACTTGGGGGTAAGGGCCTGAGCCCCTCGGGGGCTGGCTTTTCCTGTCTGTGAAGGCGGGCGTGATAGCACTGACACAAATGGGGATGAAATGAGTTAGTCCATAGTGTTAGGGCACAGCCCCGGATGTGGCAAGTGCTCATTGGGGGTTTAATTATTGTAACATCGCCCGGGCCAACCTGGGCTAGAGTCCTGCCCCGACACTCACTTGGTGTGGCCCCGTGCACAGGTCATTTCCTCTGTCGCAGCCTTGGTTGCCACATTTGTAACGTGAGGATGGGCATCTACCTGGGGTTTTCTGTTTTGGTTTGGTGTATTTTTTTTTTTTTTACTTGCCCTAAAGAATATTTATTTATTTATTTATTTTACATTTTTTAATTTAAATTCAATTTGCCAAAAAAATAATAATAATAATAAATTCAATTGCCAACATATAACACCCAGTGCTCATCCCATCAAGTGCTTGCCTCAGTGCCCGTCACCCAGTTGTTCCTCAGGGTTTTATCAGGCACCCTACTGTAGCCCTGTGTGAGGAGCTGGGGATTCAGCTGTGAAAAGCTCCCCACCTTGGGGGGGGGCTCCCATTTTACTGGGGAGACACTGAACAAAATAAATAAAACGGGTAGGCTGTCAGCTTGTGCGGAGCTCTGGATACACGTGAAGCAGGGAAGGGAGGTGGGGTGTGCTGCCGAGGTTGTAGACAAGGTGGTAGGGGAGCCCCCACAGATGGGCAGAAGAGAGCTGGGGCTGGGGTGGGGAAAAGCACCAGAGCGGAGGAACAGCCAGTGCGGAGGCCCCGAGGTGGGAGCGCGCCCAGTGTGTGCGCTGAACATCAAGGCCCACGTGGCTGGAGCACACGGGTGAGGGGAGCCCCAGGGGAGATGCGGACAGGATTCCGGGCACAGTAGGCCGAGTAACATAGTTGCTGTCAACGGCATCATCGCTGTTGGTACTTGGACGGGCAGACAGAGGACAGGCCGACAGAGCCGCCCACACTGGACTAGGCGCCCATCCGACCTCCAAACCACCGCCGGCAGGAGAGCACCCACAGAATGAACGAAGCTCCCCACCCTCTTCCCCTGCAGCGTCGAAGCGGAGGATCCCCGTGTCCCAGCCGGGCATGGCTGACCCCCACCAGCTCTTCGATGACACAAGTTCGGCCCAGAGCCGGGGCTACGGGGCCCAGCGGGCTCCCAGCGGCCTGGGCTACCCTGCAGCCTCCGCGTCCCCGCAGGCCGCCTTCCTGGCTGACCCTGTGTCCAACATGGCCATGGCCTACGGGAGCAGCCTGGCCGCACAGGGCAAGGAGCTGGTGGATAAGAACGTGAGTGGGCTGGGCGGGTGGGGTGGGGGGAGGCGGGGGCCAGGAGGCCAGGGCTTCAGGCTTGGGCTCTGCCTCCCTCCAGATCGACCGCTTCATCCCCGTCACCAAGCTCAAGTATTACTTTGCCGTGGACACCATGTATGTGGGCAAAAAGCTGGGCCTGCTCTTCTTCCCCTACCTGCACCAGGTCAGCACTGCCCCCACCGAGGGGAACCGAGTCCGAGGAGGGGGGACGCCTCTGGGGGTGGAGGGTTGGGGGAGAGGGTTTGCCCCAGGAGCGGGCTCAGCTCTGGGGGTCTGCTTGCTCCCCTCACTCTGCCCGCAGGACTGGGAAGTGCAGTACCAGCAGGACACTCCCGTGGCCCCCCGCTTTGATGTCAACGCTCCTGACCTCTACATTCCAGGTCTCCCCCTCCCTATCTCCTGCCCCTTCTCCCCCTGGGGGGGCACGCTTAGGGCAGAGGTGTAGGTGCCCAGTGGCCCAGGATGGTCTGTCTGCCTCTGACCAGTGTCTGTGTGTCTGCCTCCCACAGCTATGGCTTTCATCACTTATGTCTTGGTGGCTGGCCTGGCGCTGGGGACCCAGGATAGGTAAGGGAGGCCTGGAGTAGCCAGAGCGGGGTGAGGCTTGGGGGGCTGAGGGGCAGTCAGGAAGGTCTCTTGGATCTCCTGTCTCGGAACAGCCCCACCGTACTCCCAGTGGGCTCAGGACAGAGCCCTCGGTGTCACCGCCAGCGTCACCCTTTCCTCGCTTTCCACCCATGTGAGCCCATCACTCTGGCCTCCTTAGGAGATGCAGCTCATCCTCACTGCCTCCTAACCAGCTGCCTTGCCCACATACCCTCTGCACCCTGACTCCAACAGCAGCTAGCAAGATCTTGTCTGAGGTGTGGGCCTGGCTACGTCCACCCTGCTCAGAAGCTGCCCATAGCTCTCCCGTCCCCAGATCAAGCCCTGGCTCCTTAGTCTCCCACTGCACGGCCTCCATGCAGCTGCTCTCTGCCCCTCCTCCTCACTCTGCCTCACCACTCCAGGACTCTTTCCATCTTCCAGACGGCCTGGTGCTGCCTGACCCCTGCCCCAGGGCCTTTGCACACCCAGTTCCCTTAGCTCAGGAGTCTGTTCCTCCCCTGCATCACCTGCTGAGCACCTGCTCACTTGTGATGTCTCCACTCTGGCGTCACTTACTCAGGGAAGTCTTCCCACCCCCCAAATGGGTCAAACCCCCACGTCTCACTCTTAGGTCCCAGTTCATTTCTTCTGTGGCATTGAAAAACAATGGCCATTGGAGTCAATTCATTGTTGAGGCACTGGGGGCAGAGACCACGGTCCTTCTTCCCAGTGAGCTCCTTAGTCCTCTGGCTGCAGCTCAGGTGGCCTCTCCTCTGGGTAGCCCTGACACCTCCTGACTGGGTCAGGCACCTCCCCTGCTCTGTGCTCCCCTCACCCCAGCCCTGACGTCTCTGGGCTGTCACTGAGGACAAGCCTGCCTTCCCTGAGTGAGATTTCCTCGAGGACAGGGTCCAGATCCATCTTGGTCACTGTTGAGTCTCCAGCCCCACCCAACACAGGGAGGGTGAACCGGCAGTTGGGGTGACAGAGCTTGGTGCCGGCAGGTTCTCCCCAGACCTCCTTGGGCTGCAGGCAAGCTCTGCGTTGGCCTGGCTGACACTGGAGGTGCTGGCCATCCTGCTCAGTCTCTACCTGGTCACTGTCAACACTGACCTCACCACTATCGACCTGGTGGCCTTCTTGGGCTATAAATACGTTGGGTGAGTACCTCCTTCCCCTCCCCCCGCCTCCAGCCCCAGCCCCCAGGCCTCTTCCTCAGACCGGCCTTCCCCTCTCTTCTCAGGATGATTGGCGGGGTCCTTATGGGCCTGCTCTTTGGGAAGATTGGCTACTACGTGGTGCTGGGGTGGTGCTGCGTGTCTATCTTTGTGTTCATGGTGAGCTGGGGCTCAGGGGAGGATGGGGCTTGAGGGCACAAGCCCTCATATTCGGGGTCCCCTGGAGGCATCCAAGCAGAGCATGTCAGCCTAGGAGTTAAGAGCCACCTTGCCCAACTGAGGAGGCTTAAAGTGGCTATCCCAGCCTGGGGGGTCAGGAGGGCTTCCTGGAAGAGGGGGTGTCCAGTCTGGGGTCTGAAGGAAGAGGAGCCAGCTGCGCTGTTAGGGTGGGCTCTCACCCTCACTCCACTCTTAGGTGGTGACATGGTGGGCTTTCCTGCCAGAATTTCTGTCAGGATGAAAAAGGTTTGGTATCCCTGGAAGTAGCTTCTCTGGGTCCCAAGCAAATCACTTCCTCTCTTTAAATCTTTAGAACTGTTTCCCCTTTTGTAAAAAAAAAGAGGAATGATGATAAATGCACCTCAGGGCCCTGGGAAGAGGCCGTGTGAGCCTGTGTGAGGAGCAGGGGGCAAAAACTGGTTGGCCAAATCTGACCCTCAGATAAACTTTGACCTAGGTGTCATTGTTTAAAAGTAAAAAAAAAAAAAAAAAAGCCTTTCAGGCTTATGTCGAAAAACTGTCCTCGCGCCAGCAGCAGCGGGTGGCAGCAGCGGTGGCAGCAGCGGTGGCAGCAGCCGTGGCCCAGCCCCGCCCCCCTCGGGCAGGGGTCGCGGGGCGCGCATCCCACACCCTCCCGTCTCCCCCAAGGCTCGGGTAGGAGCAAGGCCTCACCGGCCGTTAGAGGAGATGGGGGATCCGAGGCTCCCCACGAGCGGAGACTTGGGCCCGGCGGCCGAGGACTCAAGGCTGAACCCCCCCCCCGCCCCCAGATCCGGACGCTGCGGCTGAAGATCCTGGCGGAGGCGGCGGCCGAGGGCGTCCCGGTGCGCGGGGCGCGGAACCAGCTGCGCATGTACCTGACCATGGCCGTGGCGGCGGCGCAGCCCCTGCTCATGTACTGGCTCACCTTCCACCTGGTGCGGTGAGGGCGGCCCCGGCCCCCGCCCCGCCCCGCCCCCGCCCCCGAGGTGCCGAGGCCGCCGCCGCACGCGCGGTTCCGGAAACAATAAACCGTGACGGGCTCGGCGAGGCGGCGTCTCCTTGGCGGCGCGGGCGGCCGGCGGGGGCAGGCCCGGCCCGGGCGGGGGAGGGGCGGGGGGCGAGCGGGGGGCGCGCGGGGGGCGAGCGGGAGGCGCGCGGGAGGCGAGCGAGGAGAGGTTTATTGAGACCCGCCCAGGCCCGTCAGTGGGGAGCCTCCTTCTTCGCCTTCCCCTTCTTCTCCTTCTTCTCCTTCTTCTCCTTCTTCTTCTTCACCTTGGGCTTCTCGGCCTTGCCCGGCGAGCTTCCGTGCGGCCCCGGGGCGGCGGCGCGAGGCTGCGGGGCCGCGGGCGGGGGAGAGGAGAGCGGGTTGGGCCGGGGAGGCCGGGCCGGGCCTGTGCCCTCCCCCGGGCGCCTGCTGCGGGGCGGGGGGTCCTACCTTCCCGTCATGGTCGGAGTCGCTGGAGCTGCCGCTGCTGCTGCTGGAGTCCGAGCTGCGGTGGCCGTGGCCCTGCCAGTTGGAGGCGCGGCGGTGAGGCCAGGAGCCCGGCCCCGGCCCCGGCCCAAGGCGGCCGCCCCCGCCCCAGGGGGGACTTACCCTCGGTTTATCCGCCGACGCGCCCTGAGCTTTGGGGGCGCTGTGTTTGTGGTCTCCCACCTGGCCTGTCCCGTGGGGCTTCTTGGAGTCCAGGGCTGTGGAGAGAAGTCGGGTGGGTTGGTGCGGGGGCGGTGGGCGGGATGCGCCCCTGGAGGAGGTTTCTGGGGCGTAGCCTGGCCCCCTGCGCCTCGGATGCCCGTCTTCCCAGGAGCGCACCTGCGGTCAGGTCGAACTCCATGGTGGTGAGACGAGGTCTGTGGGGAGGCCGCCGGGGGCCTGGGTAGTGCCCGAGGGCAGGGGGCAGGCCGTGGGGAGGAGCAGTGGGAACTGCCCGCCCAGGGACTTCTGGGGAGCCCCACCCCACCTTGTTCAGATTCCTGAGCCTGACTCACAGCCCCTCCCCAGCACCACCCAACTTCTCTGGGAAACGGGGGTGGGGGGGTGGACAGTTAAGGGCTAAGTTTCCACCCCCCCCCGAGCCTTGGCGAGGGAGGGGGGACTGTGTGGGCAGCTGTAGACTTCTGGGAGAGGGGCTGCAGCTGTCCCCTGCTTCCCCCAAGAGGCTCTGATGCCTGCTTTGGAAGAAATGAGAGGGAGGGTCCCGCCCTGTGCCCCGTGCCCCGTCCCGTCATCATGCTGACACTGTACTCACTGCGGGCCAGGCACTGTTCAAGGGCTGCACGCACAGTAACTCACTTTCACAACCTCTGAAGGGGCAAAGAGCAGGAGCTGGTCCTCCTGAATTTGAGGACCGTGTCACTTAGTAGTGAGGTGAGCTCAGGAAAGACTTAGCCTCTCCGTGCCTCCGTTTCTTCATCTGTATACAGCAGGTACCATATGGGGTTGTTGTAATGAATTAATTTTCTAGAACCATGCCTGGCAAGATAAGGTTTGGGGTTTTTTAATCAGAAGGTAGGTATCATTACTACCCCTATTTTACAGATGAGAAAACTGAGGGACCAAGTAAGTAAGACAGTGGAGGGCAAATATAGTGTGAATGCCTAGAACTGGGATCCACAGCCAGACTCAGGTCCAGGGCTCTGGCCCCTGGGGCTCTCCCTGGAGGGTGGTCAGCCGCAGGGGTAGCTGTGAGCCCCGCCTGCCCTCCCCATGCTGGCCTGGGCCAGGCAGGCCGAGGGGGGCGGTGGGGGGCGAGCCACTTGCTCCCATTGCTGTGAGGCTAAGTGTCCTTCGCGAGTCCCTCTGCGACACAGCTCTGCCACCAGCAGCTGGGCTGCCGTCCAGGCAGGAGTCATTCATGGCTGACGCCTGGGGATGATGATGACGACCATGTGTACTCCGGTCTCTGGTCCAAAGTGCATTCCTGGGAGAGGCCTCCCCTGGGTGCTGGCTCCACACGGCCTATCGCTTTCACCTCTTTCCCCTGCTTGATGACCAGCTTAGCCCTTAAAGACAATAAAATGTTATCTTTATGGTCCATTCCTTCAGCTTATGTTTGTTGACTACCTACTAGGTGCCCAGGACGGTTCAGGTGCTGCGGATACAAAGGTTAATTTAATTAAACCAGCAAACATCCCAGCCTCACGGGATTAGCTCTCTATTGGGGGAAACAAGTGTACGGAATGTTAGAAAACAACAGGAAACTAAGGTGTCCGGTGAGTTGGTAAATGGAGAGACAAAATGTGAATATCTACGTGGCGGAACACTACTCCGCCATAAAAAGGAAATGAACTGACATACAGTGCATCGTGCATGAGCCTCAGAAACATTCTGCGAGGTGAACGAAGCCAGACACCAAGGAGTCCATGCTGTAGGAGTGTTCGCATTTAGTGTTCAGAGAAGGGTTATTGAGACAGCAGGTGGCGGGTTGCTGGGAACTACGTGGGGAATGGGGATTAACTAATTGTAGAGGATGAAAATACATCTGAAAATGCCCTTCTCTCTGTGTCTCTCATTCATAAATAAAAATAAATAAATAAATAACAACTGGGGGCGCCTGGATGGCACAATTGGTTAAGCATCCCACTCCTGGTTTCAGCCCAGGTTGTGAACTCAGTGTCGTGGGACCAAGCCCCATGTCTTCGCTGAGCGCAGAGCCTACTTAAGATTATCTCTCCCTGGGTGGCGCAGCGGTTTAGCGCCTGCCTTTGGCCCAGGGCGCGATCCTGGAGATCCGGGATCGAATCCCACGTCCGGCTCCCGGTGCATGGAGCCTGCTTCTCCCTCTGCCTATGTCTCTGCCTCTCTCTCTCTCTCTCTCTCTGTGTGACTATCATGAATAAAAAAAAAAAGATTATCTCTCCCCCCAGGCTTGCTCTCTCTGAAAATAAATCTTTAAAAAAATTAACCCCTGAAGTGTACATTTGAAGTGGGTAAGTTTATGTAACTTATGCCTCAATAAAGGCTGTATTTTAAAAAGCAATATGCACTAAGGAGAGAGCAAGAAAGGGGGCTAGGTAATAACTACATGGTATTTTGGGGAGAGGCTGGATTTTATTTTTTTTAAGATAGATTTATTCATGAGAGAGAGAGAGGGAGAGACACAGGCAGAGGGAGAAGCAGGCTCCATGCAGGGAGCCTGACGTGGGACTCATCCGGGTCTCCAGGATCACACCCTGAGCTGAAGGCCGCGCTAAACCACTGAGCCACCGGGGCTGCCAGAGAGGTTGGATTTTAGTTGCCAAGGAAAGCTTCACTCAAGTCTTTTTTGAATAAAGATCTGAAGATGAGGAGATAAGCCATGCAAACACAGGGAGGTAGTGTTCTAGGCAGTGGGAATACAAGTGCAAAAGATCCAGAGGCAGGAATGTACCTGAGTGATGAACTACAAGGGCTTCAGAGTGGTGGTGAGAATGGAGGGGAAGACATAGGAGATGAAGAGGGATTGTGGGGTGGAGCGGGGGGCTTGTACATCGGAGACCTTTGATCTTTACTCCGAGTGAAAAGAGGTGGTGAATGATGACTGGCTTTATGCACAACTGGATGCAGGATATGAGAAAACGTGTTTTTCCAGGCAAAACAAATTCCCTGGGGGTTAGGGACGGTTTTTTTTTTTTTTTTGCTCAGCATCCAGAACAGCAGGACTTGGAATTTGGTGCTCACTAACATCTGGTGAAATAGTGAGGTTACCTGATACCAGGCACTCTGCTAACGAACGTCATGGCAGGTTACAACAGGCACAGAGTACCTAAGAGTTTGGGTTGTGGAGGGTCAGGTGCTCACTGGAATCCTCCCTCTACTTCTTACTGCTCTATGAATAAATAAGTCAGCCACCCTGCACCTCAGTTTTGTCCTCTGTAAAATGGAAGACTTCCACTCATAAGGTGACCGTTGTGTCTGGAGCCTGCCTGGCACAAGGTAAATAGATACTCAGTAAATGTTAGTTTTATTATTCATATTCACAAGCACAACCTCATATGATTACTTGTGAAGCTGGCGGTAGGATCCCATGTTCTGTATGAGGCAGTTGAGCTTCAAAAAGAAGGTTTTGTGCCCAAGGACACTGGGCTAGTAGATCGCAGAGCGGTAGTGGGAGACCTTCCAGACCCAAGATGAAGTAGCTCTTTACTACTTTGCTAAGATTGTGGAAAGGGTGAGGGGGTCTGGAGAAGAGCACGCCTGATGCTCCAAATTCCCCTCTATTCACTCCTGTATTAGTTAGGAGGTGGCTGCTGTTAGGCCAGAAAGAGCATTAACAAGATAGCTTCACTTTTTCTCCCATAAAATCACCCAGGGACCTGGGCTCCTAACTCTGGTTGCTCTGCATCCTTCCCGGGTGTTGCCCGTGAACATACAGGGGAGCTGGATTCTTGGGAAGGGAAAGGGCGAGTAGAGGGCACACCAGTTCCTATTAAGGACCCCACCTGGAAGCAGCACGTCCCTCTGCTGAAGAGACTAGGAAATTACAGCACCTTGCTGGGCAGCTGTGTACCTAGAGAAAACCTGGGGACTTCTTTACTGAAAGGAAGAAGGGGATATGGACACAGGAGCCTGTGAATCACTACTCCCCATTGGGGGCAGTGAATATACCCATTCTCTTGTTCTAACCCAGAAGACTTACAAACAGAGGTGAGGGCAGCCTGGGTGGCTCAGTGGTTTAGTGCTGCCTTTGGCCCAGGGCATGATCCTGGAGACGGGGGATCGAGTCCCACATTGGGCTCCCTGCTCCCTCCTCTCGCTCTCTGTCTCTCGTGAATAAATAAAATCTAAAAAAACAAAAAACAAATGGAGGCCAGATTAGAGCTGAGAAGGTGAACCCAAGATGCTTAATGAGAAGATGGTGTGAGGGCCTAAGTATGTCCAGCCTTCTGCTCTTCAGAAAACACCCCCTGCTGTTCAGTACTCATCTAGGTGCCACCAGGCGCAGGGACAAGAGCTTCTGTCCCTCCCCAGGCCCTGCCTGCCCCTGACTGGTAATGCCTCTGCCCTCCTCTGCTTGCTTCCTCATTGACTTGGTCCTAAGCAACGCCTTCTTTGTAGGAAGAAGGGACTTGTGTTCCCAACTGGCCTGCAATACTGCCATTCACTACTAGACTGGCTTTCTCTTTCTCTAATGTTTCACAGCAGACATTCTTTGGAGGGTCACTCCAACCCTGAAGTTTTTACTTAATCTCTGCAATTTAGGAGGAGATTGCTGGATGCCAACTTCAGTGGCTAGGGAAGCCAAGATGGGGTAGGACCAAGGAGTGGGTGGCTGGGGCACAGCCTTCCACGGGCATCCTGCACCCCTACACATGAGGAAAAAGCACTGCTGCAAGGCCTACTTTCATCTCTGTCCTGAAGTTTACCTGAACAGAGCACCCTGGTCCTATAAACATCATAATCCCTATACGAAAACGTTTTCTTTGAACTTAACCATGTCCCAGGAGATGGATGACTTTAAGTGCACAGTACGTAGGGACTCAGTTTCCTCTGTCCCAAGACTGAAGTGTGGCACTGGCCCTGGGCATTCTGGAACACTAATGATCAGAACTTCTTGATGGGCCCCCCTTTGGGGGCATGCTAAGGGGCTGACAGCCCGGCTACAGAAAGCCAAACTTGGCCACCACCCAACTGACTGTTGTGTCTGGGATTTTATTTCACTCTATTTGCAAGTTAACAAGTTAGCTGGTAACTGTTTCCAAAATGCTGGCAGAGGCCTTGAGATTCCTGGGTCAGAGGCAGAGCTTTCTTACTCCCAGCAAGCAGCTTAAGCATCAGCAGGTTGGTTCCCTCTGCCCCATGGGGGCAATGGGTTGTACCACAGGAGCAGGACATGAGCTCTGGAGACCTGGCCCTTTATAGTAAGAAGCAGGCAAGCCTGCTTTGTCCCACAGGGAGCCACTCTCTCATCCCTCTAGGTGCTCGCTGCAAACCCAACCCGGAGGGCAGCCCCGGGTGGCTCAGCGGTTTAGTACCTGCCTTCTGCCCAGGTGTGATCCTGGAGTTCCGGGATCGAGTCCCTCATCAGGCTCCCTGTATGGGGTCTGCTTCTCCCTCTGCCTGTGTCTCTCATGAATAAATAAAATCTTAAAAAAAAAAAAAAATACAACCAACCCTGAGAGACTGCCAAGGTAAGCAGTGGTCAGGGTCACATATTTTTGGCGCACCCAAGATTCCTGATAGCATGACAGACCCCCCTGGATGACTATCTCTGCCAACAATCCAGCCGTCCTGCCACCCCGGTGAATTTTCACACAAGAATGCCACTCTGATAAATCTAACAGAGCTTGAGAGCGAATTCATTCAATTCCTCTCAGACAGCATTTAATTAAAGTGACCCAGGAACAGGACTCCAAGGAGCAGTGAGTCCTGCTAAGACACCAACCTGCTGGCCAGGGTCCTGGAGCTTTCCAGCTGTGTAGGAACAGGCATCCTGCAGACAGCCAGGATGTAGTCTAAGACTAGTCTATAATCCATTAGGACCCACACAAGGGACTTCAGGCTGACCTGTGGCTCTTCGGTATCATTACCAATAATTACAAGGCCCCAAAGCAACCCTCATGCCCAATGGGGAGACACTGTGGCTCATTCTTTTCCACCTGCAAGCACATAGAATACTGGGGCACAGGGCACTGCAGTTCAGGATTTGTCAAGCTGGTCTTGGACCACCACATGGGCAGTGCCACTGAATAGTTGCAGCCTCAACCACCATCCATGTATGGCATAGCCCGGGGTTGCTTGGGCCTCAGAAGTGTGATTTTTATCATACAGACTGGAACAAGGCTGTGCAAGTTTTATCATAGACTGGAACAAGGCTGTGCAGGTCCATGTGTTTGTAAATGTCTAGGGTAGGGCCCACATTGAGGAGCTGCCACTGATGGCACCGGGCACAGCAGAATTGTCTGGGACTGACCATGTTGACAGGCCACACTGCCAGGTGCAGGGCTCAGGGCACTAGGAGATTGGCAGATTGTAGTGCTGGATTTAAACGACAGAGCCCTAGTGGCACCTCCTACTGTCCAGGATCTGAAGTGTTCCTTCCCTGAGGGTGTCCCATCCCAGCAGGTACAGCTGCACCTCTTCTATCACCTACTCACACCCAGACCTTCTGTTTGGGAGGGTCACATGTAAATGTTCATTGTTACAGACACCATATGGATCACTGCAGGGAGACTTGGCAAGCAGGGCACTCAACAACCCAGTGATCACTATCTTCATAATGTAGGACCAGTACCAGTCCAAGGAAGTATCCAGGCAGGCTCAAAATCCCTGAGGCCCCTTCCGGTCAGCCTGCCACCCAGAGGGTGCACCAATTAGGTGGGCCTGGACTTGACACTAGAGGGGAGAAAGATGCATCACACAGAAATGAGGAAGAAAGAATCCCAAATTTTCAAAATAGCCTAATGTAGCTCCCAACCCCTTTGACCTGACCGTTACCCAGGAGATGGCCTAGAAATAACCCCTTTCTAGGGACAGGCATGTCCCCTGAACAAACAAACTCTTTACTGAAGCGTGTGGAGGGGACAATGACAGGTCTTTGTTGAATGGACTTTTTAAAAGCCCACTCCACCTCTACATGATATGAGCAGCCTGAGGATGACAAAGGCTGTGAAATGGCCACTGAATACCTTGGCTACTGGCCCACTGTTGGGCAGCCTTTCCAAAGGAGCACCACTGTTAGCCCATAAATGGTTCAGAAAGTCCCAAACAGGCAGTTTAGTTTCAAGGGCCACAGTGGTGACACAGGAGCTGGCTGGCCAGACATGAATGGCAGCACCACAGCCTGGAAAAGCATCGCACACAGTGAGACACCACTGGCAGGCAGGGTCCAAAGGTCCAAGGCAGTCAGTCGGTCAGCCAGGAGCCAGCAGGCCACGGGGCCTCCAAACCATGAGACAAGTGGGACACATTTTGGCAGAAGGGAGTCAGCATGACTTCTGCACCGGAAACACAAAGGTACACTATATGAAAAACCTAAAGTTCAAATGGCCTTGATGGTGTTAAGAGAAGTCACTTGATCTTCCTACTGCAAAATTAAAGTGATTCCCAACCATTTCTTTTAAAATCCCAGCACAGGGGCACTTCATTGGCTCAGTCAGTGAAGCTTGCGACTCTTGATCTTGGGGTCGTGAGTTCAAGTCCCACACTGGGTATAGAGAGGACATAAAATCTTTAAAAATGAAAATAAAATCCACTTTTTTTTTCACATTAAGTTATGGAGAAAGAACTCTTGAGTAGGTAGAGAAAGGCCCCCTGCTCAGCCAGAGGCATCACTAGGCCTGAGGTCCCACATAGGGTCCCACATGAGGGTACAAAGGAGAGCTGCCAGCTACTGACAGACAAGTAGGCAGAGGTGGACACCAGCCCCCTGAAGGAGGTTCCCTTGCTGAGCATTTCCCTTCGTCGACCCAGCACCTATGATCTCACATAACCCTCATGCTCACCCAGAGTACAGGTGAGGAAATGGGACATTCAAAGGAGCTGAGTGATCCGCTCACTGCTGCACACCTGGAATGGTGGGTGGAGAGTCTCTTCCTGGTGCCTTTTTCTGGACCAAAGGCTCTCGCAGAACTGGGTCTTGATCTATCTGGGATATAGCAGGCAGCTTTCATCTGCTCACCATCGTCTCTGAGGCCAGATTGCCAGGTTGCCTAGAAGGCTTGGCAGGGAGGGCCAGAATCCCTGAGCAATGTCTCCCATAAATGAGGAAGGCTGCAAAGGAGGACATGAGATATTTGTCCAACTTGCCTCTGGAATAGTTTTCTAAGCCCTATGGGATTGGGATGCATGTCTCTTCCCCAATACACAAAATGTGATCTTTCTGGCCTGAGGGGTTTTCTAGGAAGGGTGAAGGACGGAGGCCTTGCCAGCTTCCCCACCTATGCTAGTGGAGGCCCCAGGCTGCCTGGCTGATCCCATGGGTTCCCCCAATGCTGTTCCATGTTCAGGACTACATGTTTGGACAATGGGGAGAAAGAAAAGAAGGGCTTCCAGAGTCTAGAGACAGGAAGGGAACACCCACAGGTAGGCAGAATTGCAGCCAAGCTTGGAGGCCAATTTCAGCCAGGAGGTATCCTGTCCCCATTTCACTGCAGAGGCAGGTGGGAGACCTGAGGAAGACTGTAGAACTGCGGGGAGAGGGGAGAGAGGACAGTCACAGATGCCAAAATGACTGGTCATTTTGCCACCCCAATCTCAGGAAGTTTTCGGTCTTCCCCTGGACAGGATGCATCCTCACTCCAATCCTCCTGCATCCTAAAAGGCAGTGTTTCAAGGTATGGGTTAGTCCACATTGGGTCATTATTATTATTTTTTTTTTAAATTTTTATTTATTTATGATAGTCACACACACAGAGAGAGAGAGAGAGGCAGAGACATAGGCAGAGGGAGAAGCAGGCTCCATGCACCAGGAGCCCGACGTAGGATTCGATCCTCGGTCTCCAGGATCGCACCCTGGGCCAAAGGCAGGCACCAAACCGCTGCGCCACCCAGGGATCCCTGGGTCATTATTTAAACAATAGGGGTGCCTGGCTGGCTCAGTCAGTTAAACGGCTGCCTTCAGCTCATGATCCCAGGGTCCTAGGATTGAGCCCTGTGTCAGACTACCCACAGGGAAACTGCTCCTCCCTCTACCTATGTCTCCCATGAATGAATAAATCTTTTTTAAAAAATTAAATAAATAAGTAAACAACAGCAACAAAGCAAAAACCAATTCAGTGGGATATGGCTAGAATTTATCAAACGTGACATAGAAGGAAATGCCAGAGATTCCTGAAGGTGGTAAGGCTAAGTGTTGTTTGGTGAAAATTTATTTACGGGCACTCAGTTGCAATGTAAGATATTCATTCAAAAAGATCTGAAAGATGAGATTTTTTTCTACAATGGGACATCTCACATAGTGTTGTGTGTTAATTTTGGCAGAGTTTAAATCAGCAATCCCATAAAGAAAGCAAGCACTTGCTGAAATTTATTTTAAAGGGAAGGCTCTTTTTATTAAACTTGTACATTTTTTCTCTTCCTTTCAGAATCCTAATAAAAAAAACTTTTGTTTCCACTTATTTAAAAAACAAACAAACAACAAAACCACAAATCAAAGGAAACTATTACATTACTTTTGTAATGGGAATGGATGCTACAGGATTCAATGTAAGCAAAGAAAACCAATACCTGGAGTGAAGAACTAAACCGAAGAGTAGCTGACTCTGGTCTGGGGCAGAGCCCTCCTCCAAGAGGGTCCCAAAGCAGACCCAGCTGGGAGAGCAGGAAGCAGCCCTCTTACCTTCTGGAGTAACAAACAGACCCGGAGCCCTAATGATCGCACAAATACAATCCAATCACTCTATTTTAAAAAGCACACACACATTCGACACTTGTGTCCCCTCCCTTCCCAGGTTCTCTTCGTCAACAGGGAGTCCTGAGGAAGGGTGACATCTGGCTGGCAGGGCCTTCACAGGACGTAGGTGTTCTTCACCAGCTGCTCCTTGTCGTCCCCAGAGCTCCAGACGGTGCGGAGGGTGCGCTCCTGGCTCCTCCGCGCCACCCTGATTAGGCAGACCACGGAGGCCCCCAGCAAGACGATGAGGACCATCAAGAACAGCCCCACCAGGACCACCACTGGAGAGGAGAGAAGGGCCTCAGAACCTGCAGGACGAGGAGTACCCCGGCTGGTGCGGGGGCGAGCACTGGCAGCCCGACCCCAGGCTGGGAGGGTCTAGAGAAGGGGCACTGCCCACCGGGAAGTCATCAAGGAGTCCCTATGGTCTTGAGAAGCAGGTGACTAAGAAAAGGAGGCACTGCAGTATGTGCACCGAGTGGCTATCTGTGTTCGCTTTTGGAGCAAAAAGAAAATCCCACTTCAACTCTATTTCCACCTCTCAGGGGCAAACTGTGCAGGAATCCCAAGCCACAAAATGTGTACCAGGACGTAAAAAGTACACACCCCTGGTTCTTGCGTAAACATAAAACCCCAAGGTTTTGTGTTCACACAGCACACTGACCAGCCAGAGAAGATGCTGCCCTGCAGTAGCCAGGGCGGCCGCCGCCTGCAGAATGAAGTAAGGGAGGAGGCAAGGGTGTGTTCGCAGCGGTGCCAGGAGAGGACCTCGTGCTCTTAATTGCCCAGGTAAATTTTTTTTTTAAAGATTTATTTATTTATTCATTCAGAGAGAGCGAGAGAGAGGCAGAGACACAGGCAGAGGGAGAAGCAGGCTCCATGTAGGAAGCCCGATGTGGGACTCGATCCCAGGTCTCCAGGATCACACCCCAGGCTGCAGGCGATGACAAACCGCTGCGCCACCGGGGCTGCCCTGCCCAGGTAAATTTAACAGTGATTGCCCCACTACGATCTCACTGGTCAGCTAAGATCCTTTCCATCAGGTGGGTAGGGTTCCACCTAAAGAATGTGGCCTCCTGCAGCAGCTACTTGGCTCCTTGCCCCGTTTGGCTACAGAATTGACAGGAGCAGTTCTTTCCCTACCCCCAGCCCTCCAGAACGAGGATGCTTTCTGCGCCAGGCCTGGCAAACTAGATTCTAGCTTTGCTCCTCCTCTAAAATAGAGCAGTCACGCAAACCAGGTCTGGGCTTCTGAATAGGGAAATAGGTGGAAAGAGGCCAAACCAGTATGGCCGGTCCTTTGTGCAAACACTATCATCCATGACTCAAGGTCAGAATCAGAAACAAAAGCGAGAGGAGGCCTCTTGTCAGACCAGACTGCTTGGGGACAACAGCACTGGCCCTGCCTCGCTCTGCCCACACACAGCAAGGGCTATCCAACTTCCTGTCACCCAGGACCAACTCAACACAACCCACGGCACAGAAGTTCCCTCTAAACCTTGAGCCAGGGGCAGTCCAGGTGGCTCAGTGGTTTAGCGCTGCCTTCAGCCCACGGCATGATCCTGGAGACCCTGGATAGAGTCCCACGTCGGGCACCCTGCATGGAGCCTGGCTTCTCCCTCTGCCTGTGTCTCTACCTGTGTGTGTGTGTGTGTGTGTGTGTGTGTGTCTCATGAATGAATGAATGAATGAATGAATGAATGAATAAATAAATAAATAAATAAATAAATAAATAAATAAATAAATCTTTTTTAAAAACTTAAATAAGTCTTGAGCCAGTCTCAGGTCTGTGTGCAGCAGACCCCACAAGCCTAACAGTAGAGCTCGTCCTCCAGTCACCCCAGGGCTGCCTGGGTGGAGATTGCCTCCCTCCAGCCCCTATTATACTGCATGGTGGGACAAACATTTACCATATGTTCCAAGCTGCCTGACCATTCTCGTGCAGAAACAGGATTTTCAACCGAAAAGATGTTTATAGTGAAGGATTATGTGTCAGAGACAACATAAGCCTGCAAAAACGCAGCTGAGCTTAGTCAGGGAAGGCAGGTGGAGGAGGGCCAGAGGCCTCTTACCTTTAGTGCCATGGGGTAGAACAGAGTACAACTGCTTGCCTGAAAAAGAATATACAACCCTCAGGTCAGCTCACAGTTCCCCTCCCTGCCCTCCAGAGCTGCCACCAACGAGGTGTTCACAGGAGGCTCTTTCTGGACATCTTCCAGCTCTTCTGAGGGTTCCAAGGCCTTGCCACTCTGGTGGGGACCTAGGGCACACCTGTGCAACAGCCAAGCCCAAATCACACCTCATCCCCACAAGGGAGCCAGAGAGTGCTGGAGTCCAAATGATAGCACTGCCAAGGCCTTCATTTTAGAGGTGGGGAAATGGACCGGAGTCCTCTCAAGAGGCCTCATCCACCCACCATAGTTTCTTGCATTTAGGAATCAGGCGGGCTCACCAAAGCAGCGGTGCATGCACTCCTCCTTGGAGAGATAGCTGTTTTTATTGCCCCGGCACCCTCCATAGATGAAGCTGTCACAAGAGTTCTTCTCCACATCGAAGTACCAGCGTGGGAAGGATGCACGGCAAGGCCCAGTGACTGCTTTGGCAGTGCAGTACTCTGGGAGCGACACAAGCCATGGAGTACAAATTAGCAGGGCCCAGACGTGAAATGGAGCTGGAATGTTCCCAAGTAGTCATACTGCTGCCAGCTAATAGAGAAACAGCTCTCTGCTAAAGGAACTTGTAAATTATAGATGTGGCCAGTCGGGCCCACCTGACACTCCTTCAGGTTTTTGAATATCTTCCTCTTTACAGCCAGACCCCATTGGGAAGGAGATCACTCTACGTCAGGCTCTGCTCTAGGCACTTTACATGTATTAACTTGGTCTCTTAAGAGATCTGTCGTAGGCCCCTCACTTTGTACCTGGCAGGCAGAGCTCCAACAACCGGCCCACAGCCATACAGCTGGTGAGAGCAGAGCCTACACAGTATACTGCCTCTCCAAAGTAAAGCCTCCCTGCTGCCTCTGTGGCACATCCACTCCCTGCTGCCCTGGGACATCCCCGGGAGTTCTATCACCTGGGAAAGGGTCAGGAAGCTCTGCTCTACAACTTCCTTAGTGGAAATACTCAAGGGTGTCTAAATTCCCAAGTAAGTAAGAAACATGTTTTTCCCATACATAAATATTTTTTAAAAGTTATACCTTCGTAGTCGAAAATATCACTGGAAAGGTCATCAGAATCCTGCCTTCTGGAAACTAAAACACAAACATCCAAGTCAGGGAGGCTGGGATGGACACAGTCCATGTAGCCTGGCTGGGGCAGAGATGAATAGGGCCCACTGAGGGAACACAGACACCCTGGCACCTGGGAGTGGAGTCCCCTCCATGGGTAGGTTTTTACCTCCCAGTCCTAAAGGGCTCTATCACACACACTGGAATGAACACTGGGTGAGGTGGCCTGCCTGTCACCTCAGGGGTTATTATGGAAACTAATCCCAGCCACAGTTCTGGGGTGATGAGGAAGATAGTCTCGTTCACTCTCGGACATAGTGAGGAGGCCCTTCACTCTTCTAAAACAGGATGGAAACTAGAGATATCAAGCCAGGGCCTGAGGGTTCCAGATAACCTTGGAGGCCAGCTTGGGAATAAACAGTGACCAGGACGGACACAGGATCCCTGGGCCTAGCAGAACTGGAAAGTGACTAATGAACCAGCCAACCACTGAACTAATAAATGCTCTCTCACGTGAGCACAGATGTCAGAACCAGACGCCCAAAGCCATGGCTGCAATCAGCGGTGCACAGCCACTGTCTGGCTGGGGGGCTGTCCTCAAATGAAATAGGGGCAGATTCCCTCCCTCCACAGCAGGTCTTGCCCAGCAGAGCCCATTGCCTGGACAATGGCCTTCCAGAAAGCTGGGCTGGACTTGCCAGTGCATCTGGACAACTCACCCCAGGCTCCTGATGCATGCAGAGTCCTTTAAGCATAAAGGAGGAATGGGGCAGCTGCTGTCAGCACTACAAAGCAAGCTAACACAAAGCTCGGGATCAAGGACTGCAGTGGGAACAGAAGCAGGGGCAGCAGAAGACAGAGGACTCAGTGCAGGGAGGGGGATGGCATGGAGAACAGAGAACAAAGGAGACAGAACAGGCAAGGAGAGGTGGGGTGGGGCAGTGAGGACAGCACAGAAGAGGCCAGGGGACCTGAGGCCAGCCCAGAGAGAAGGAAGGGGCCTGAGCCACAGGCAACAGCAATATCCACAATCCCTTGTCCCCTAGGAGGAAGCAGAGGCCAGCCCAGAAGCACTGCAGACTACCTCGGCCCTCTTGTCCGCTGGACAATGTGAACTCCCCAGTGTAAGGATGCCAGCGGGAAGCCAGAAGCTGGCAGCCGAAGCAGAGCCCCTGTTTGACAATTTGGAATAAAGAGACCAGGAGGTGGAAGCCCTTATACTACTCCCAAATTACAACTATACTTTCATGGTCCACGTGGCCCTCATTCCATCCGACGCTGTTTTCAGAACCTACCACTGGGGACAGAGGACTCTGCTCCATTTCTGCTGGTGGCCAGATCATCAACAGTGTTCTCTACAAGGGGACAAATGACACAGTGAGAAAGTGCACCTCAAAAACGCCTGGTGAAACAAAACAAGCAGGGTCCCTGAGCAGCCCTGGGCCTGTGTGCCTCTCACGGTGACTCCCATTTCTCCTTTATGTGGGTCCTTCAATGTACATGCTGGACCACAAGCCGGCTAGAACTTGGAAATAGGGAACCAAGATTGCCCTTGTGGGTTAAACTCTAAGATCACTCACTGGTAATGAGAGTAAAGATGTATGAAAGGACTTTAAAAAGACAGAATGACTTCTAGGGCCAAATAATCTCTTTAGCTATATTTACTCACCTAATGAATTAAAAAAGGTATGCAAGTCGTGCGAATGTACTGAATACCACCTAACTGTGGGATATAGGTGAATTTTATGGTCTACATATTTTATATCTCTCTCTCACACACACACACACACACACGGTAGGGTGGAGAGGCTAGCCAGTTAAGAAGTACAAAAAAGGAAGCATGGGCAGGGTCCAGGAGGGACAAGAAGCCGGCTCCCCTGCCTCCCTGCTGACCCTGTGCAGAGGCATGGGGCTGGCATAACCTGGTGCCATTAAACATTGCTATCACAAACCAGCTCCATATTTCTCCCCTCTCTGTATCAAGCAGTCTTCTGGGAACCCGGCTAAGAGGCCTGCCTACCTGGACTAAAGATACAGCAGGCACAGAGATCCAAGTGTCTGGTCCCCTAGGTAGTGCTGGTTCTCATTACAAATTAATAAACTGACATCCTCATTATCATGTGGCTTCCCACAGAGGTTGCCTGCTTCGGAGAGAATATGCTGGCAAAAGACTCCAGTGCCTGGCTGCTCTGGCAGTTCTAGCTCTCCTCACAGACTCATGAGAGAATGCTTCAACAGACATGCAGTGGAGCCACACTCGGGTGCCAACAAATGAGCTTTCTGGGCCCGGAGACTCTGGACCACCTCTAGGGAGACAGTTGTCTGCCTTCTCCCAGCAAAACACAACAACCCGTGACCCTTTGTAGCAACATCCTGTCTGAATGCCCACTCTTCACTGCTTGTGTTCTTAAAATTTCAACCATTTTCTTGAAAAATAAGGAGAAACTAGAAAAAGGCAGGTCCGTTTGCTACAAGTGAGTTGACTGGGAAAGGACAGAAAAGGTTGCAAAAATATTTCCCTTTAATTCCTGCCCCCATGCCAGATCATCGCTGACAACAGATACATACAGTAGGTGGTATTTTCCTCAGTCACCATCTGCTAAGGTTGCCAATTGCCCCCAAAAGCTGAAGGACTTGCCTGTATGATCCCAAAACAATACCCAGCCAGCTGAGGTCTCCAAATACTTGTTGAATGTCTGCTGAGCAGTGGCACACAGAGATCAAGAAAATGTTCCCCAAGGTGCCCTGTCATTGTGGGCCACAGCCAAGACCACTGTTGTTTCCCCCTCTTTATGTAGAACTTTATTTTTTTTTCATGTAGAACTTTAATAAGCATATCGGATTTGTGTCCATAGAACTCAAAGCTAAGAGAGTTTATAGCCAGTAAGTGAGGAGACACAAAACCCAACAGGGATGCAGGGCTCGTCGCTGGACTGGGGTGCACGGGCTGGCGGCATGCGGTCAGCACGCACGACACCAGTGAATCATAACCCAGAGTTGGAACAGGGATGCCAAGCCATCCAGAAAGGATGCAGAAAGCTACCTAATAGTGTTGGGAAGGTCACCAATGAACTTTTTTGGCTAGCCAAATTCTTGGGTCTCTAGAACACTTGGAAGGACAACGTCTCACTGTGTAGCTCTCAAGGAGGCCCTCAGGGCTCAGTTCAGAGCCAGTGCACACTTTTGTGCGGCTTTTAAGTTCGTATTTAAACATTGAGGCTCTCAGGGTGCCTGGGTGGCTCAGTAAGTTAAGTGTCTGTCTTCGGCTCAGGTCAATATCCTGGGGCCCTGGGTTGGAGCTCTGCATTGGGCTCTTGCTCAGCAAGCAACCTGCTTCTCCTTCTCCCTCTGCTTGTGCTCACGTGCTTGCTCTGTGTCAAATAAATAAAATCTTTTTAAGATTTTATTTATTTATTCATGAGAGACATGAAGAGGCAGAGACACAGGCAAAGAGAGAAGCAGGCTCCTCACAGGGAGCCCAATGTGGGACTCGATCCCAAAACCCCAGGATCACGCCCTGAGTGAAGGTAGACGCTCACCAGTGAACCACCCAGGCATCCCAATAAATAAAATCTTAAAAAAATAAAATAAAATAAACCATGAGATTCACAAAGTCAACATTATCTTGACTCCACTGAATCCCTCACAGGTGAGGGCTGGGAGGACAGATTCCAGAAAGTATGTTCTAGTTTTAATTTGACTCACACCTTGGCTGGCTGGATGAGCTCCTCAAATCATTTGTCCTGGAGGTAAAAATAAGCCAAATGCCCAGAAGCAGGAAGGGCAGCCTATCTGAGTGGCTGTGAGGACTCTCCTCTGCCAGGTCTTGTGGGGGACTGGCACTTAGCAGTGGGAGAAAGGAAGTCGAGAAGAAACAGTCATGTCCCCCTCCCCCAGCTCCAGCTTGTGGCCTACTCTCTTTTCTGGGAAGAGGAGGGAGGATACCACTGTGAAACCACTGTGTGGGCGACCTTCAAATTGTGCCTGTTTCTTCTGCTTTTTAAAAACATCCCCCAGCTTCAGCCGTGAAGAATGAGCACAATGCAAAAGGCATCACATTCCAGTTAAAAACCTGTCTCTAAGTCATACCATTTCCCCAGGGACCATTTTCTTACCTGTGACACCAGCACATTTCTTAAGACACTCCTCCTTGGTCATGTAATTATTTTTATTCCCTTCACAGCCACCATACACAAACTGCTGGCAGGATCCATCAGTGACATTGTACCACCACCTAGGGAAGGAGGCCCGGCATCTTCCCACAACCTTCGAAACGTGACAAAAGTCTAAAACACAAAACAGAGACCAGTTGGCTTGGCAGGGCAATCCTGCCAACAGAGAAGATGCACAGACCTATTGGAGGAAACCCACAGTTTTCCCAAGCCCCAAGACCCAGCACAGCTTCTCTGTGAGACGTTTCTAAAGTGCTGCCATCAGGCTTAGTGATTCCTTCCTCCTATAGTAAAGAAACACATCACTCTAAAAACAATGATACCAACCCACCCAACTTAACTGTATTTCAGTTGTATGTTCATTCTGTCCCTGCCACCATTTACTAAAGACACACAACACATCCTGGGACGTCTGGGTGGCTTAGCAGTTGAGTGGCTGCCTTCGGCCCTGGGCGTGATCCTGGACTCCCAGGATCAAGTCCCACATCGGGCTCCCTGCATGGGGCCTGCTTCTCCCTCTGCCTATGTCTCTGCCTCTCTCTCTCTGGGTGTGTCTCATGAATAAATAAATAAAATCTTGAAACACACACACACACACACACACACACACACACACACACACCATCCAGTGTAGAAATATGGCAAAGGCAAAAAACATACCAGACTTCAGGATCCTTCTGGGTTATGTGCCTATCACGCCAGGCGCCAAGGGGGAACTTAGCACTGAAAGACCAGAGCTGGCAATGTAAGAGCCATGTGGAAGGATGTGTCTTAACCTTCCTCATCCACTGTTTGACCAGGTCAGCCACTTCACACTCAAATTTCCACAAGAACCTCAGAAAGAAGCTCCTAACTCTAGTCCTCTGCCTCCAAAGGCAGCTTGAGGGTATTCCTCTGTTCTGGCACTTGTAATGGCTCCCACCTGAGCATTCCAAGAGGGGCCTGGATTTCAAGGTCCCCTCAAATCTGACCCCACTCTAGTACAAAGGAAACAAAAATGTTCTAAAATTCCAGCCAGCTACATTTGCCTCCAAAAGGCCTAGATATCTCCTCTCTCTTAAAAAGGTAGAGATAAGCCTAAGTACTGGAGCTATCACCTGCACCTAAATAAGACTTTCTCCTGGAGGAATCAGGAGGATGGAAAGCAAGTTGAAAAGGGAGCAACCTGAAAACATGACTCAACATCTGCCCAGGGGCACCCCATCATCTTCCTGGGATCATGAGTCCACATCACCTCTCCTATTCCCCTGACCTCCATCCATCTCCATCTTCTGGCATAAGTACATTCTAATCTGAGAAGGGTGCTCAATAAACATCTCAAATAAAAGTACCCCAGAGCCCAACACTTGGTTATATGCTGCCATTTACTCCTAATTATTTTCATGTTAGGTTTACCTCACTAACTTATGGGATAGCTTTTTTAAAATTATTATTTTATTTATTTATTCATAGAAACACACAGAGGCAGAGACACAGGCAGAGGGTGAAGCAGGCTCCATGCAGGGAGCCCCATGTGGGACTCGATCCCAGGTCTCCAGGATCACGCCCTGGACTGAAGGCGGTGCTAAACCGCTGAGCCATCCAAGCTGTCCATGGGATAGCTTCTTAAAGCAGAGGGCAAGATCTCATTTCTCCCAAAATACATCACAATAATGGGCATGACACCAAATGTTCCATAAAACATCGATCTACAGACAAAAAAGGTTGTAGTAATGAGCAAAACCTCAAGGAACTCTCACACACACACCAATAAATCACAGGTAACTAGTACAGAAAAAGCATATTCTGAAGTAAGAAATTTTGTTAATTTGAAAGCAACCATTCTTTATTTTTTTTTTTTTATTTTTATTTATTTATGATAGTCACAGAGAGAGAGAGAGAGGCAGAGACATAGGCAGAGGGAGAAGCAGGCTCCATGCACCGGGAGCCCGACATGGGACTCGATCCCGGGTCTCCAGGATCGCGCCCTGGGCCAAAGGCAGGCGCCAAACCGCTGCGCCACCCAGGGATCCCAGCAACCATTCTTTAAATCACCAATTAAAAAGTACCTTATCACGATACTTCATATGAATAGAATCATTTAATATGTCCAGAAAAGGCAAATCAAGAGAGGCAGGAAGTAGGTTAGTGCTTGCCTGATGCTGGAGGGTTGGGGGATGGTGATGACTGCAAATGGGCACAAGGATCTTTTGGGGATGATGAAGTATTCTAAAATTAGATTGCAGGGATGGTTGTACAACTCTGTAAATGTACTAAAAATCACTGGATTGTATGCTTAAAACAACTAATTTATGATATGTAAATACTTTAATAAAGCAATTAAAAAAAATATGGGCACCTCCTGTCCATAACACATCAACCAAAATCAGCTGAGTGTGCACCTGGAGCAGATACCTTTGACAATGTGCCAAAGGTCACAAAATATACAGTCAACAAGGCCCAAAGAAAACACAGTAGGAAAAGAGTTCTCTGGTGTACGATTTGCTCAACACTGGCTGTCAAATGTCTGAGGCAGCACTGCTATTACCAGGACAAGATGGAGGATGCCTGGGTGGCTCAGCGGTTGAGCCTCTGCCTTCGGCTCAGGGCATGATCCCGGGATCCGGGATCGAGTCCTGCATCAGGCTCCTTTCAGGGAGCCTGTTTCTCCCTCTGCCTGTCTAATAAACAAACAAAATCTTAAAAAATATATATATAGACAAGATGGAGAAGAGCCACACGGGATCCACGTACGACACACAAATGAAAACGACCTCAAGGCGGAGAGGGCCCAACAGCTCCAACAGAAGTGAACAGCCCATCCAATGCCCTGCCAAGCTAGCACCCTGGGAATCACTCGGACGGCTCTGTAGCTTTGCTTCCTGAGCAGTTTCTGGGACAGTCTTTCAAAATAATCCAAAAAAAAAAAAAAACAAAATAATCCAAGAGAAGACCTACACACTTTAAACAGGTGAACTGTATCGCAGGTGAATTACATCTCGATTAATTTTTTTTTAAAGATTTATTTATTTATTCATGAGACACAGACTGAGAGAGAGAGGCAGAGACACAGGCAGAGGGAGAAGTAGGCTCCTCGCAGGGAGCCTGATGTGGGACTGGATCTGATCCGCATCACATCCCGGGATCACGACCTGAGACAAAGGCAGGCGCCCAACCGCTGAGCCACCCATGTGTCCCTTACATCTCAATTAAAACAAAAACCGGAGAGAATGCCTAGCAAAGCTGAAGGCAGCTAGGTGGGAACCACCAGACAGCACAGCAGAGAATGTGATGGGTCGGAATGCCTGGGTGGCTCAGTGGCTGAGCGTCTGCCTTCAACTCAGGGCATGATCCGAGGGTCGGGGATCGAGTCCCACATCGGGCTCCCTGCGTGGAGACTGCTTCTCCCTCTGCCTCTCTCTCTGTGTCTCTCATGAATAAATAAATAAAATCTTAAAAGAGAGAGAGAATGTGATGGGTTAACCACCTCATCAAGGGTGGAAATGTGGTAGGTTTCCCTAAGCAAGGGTGTCGGTGCACGCTCTGTGTGGGTAAACAAGGCTGAGGGTACATCAAGAGGGTAAAAACCTACCTAGGGCCAGACAGCAGCTCCCTTGGAGAAGTCACACTGCGAAAACCTGGCCCTCATCTGTCAGCTCAGACACTCACTGATAGCACCCACCCACCCACCCCCAACCCCGCTGACGAGATGCAGGGATGCACGTGCCTGGAGCACTCAGGAGGACGCTGAGAAAACCACTGCCAAGCAGGTTGGATGTACCCATCAACCAGCACACCACCTCAGAAAGGCTGAGACGGAGCAGGTCACTTGGGAGTCTGAGGAAGGAAAAGTCTGCTGCAGGATTCCCACAAACATCCTGCTCCATCAGGATCTACTGGGCAGGCCAGAGGTGCACAGTGGACAGCCCAGGACACACCTCGGTCAAGATACCATAGTCAAGGTGTGCCTTTGGGACACTTCCTTTCCTGACTGCCACCACTGACGACAGATGCCTCTTTCTGACTGGAACATTCTTCCTGTAGATGTGACTGTCTTTTCACAACAAATCCTGTGGGCCTGAGAGGCCATTATGTCCCAGAGAGCAGCTCTCATCTGCTCTTAACGACCACACATTGACTTCATACTTTACATTTCAGAAAATAGCCTTATTTTTAAGTTCCCTGGATGTAGTAGGAGGGAAGGAGGAAGGGACTTCATTTCTGTTGCAGGGGAATTAGAATTTTTTTTTTTTAAGTAGACTCCACACCAAATGCAGGGCCCAACACAGGGCTTGAACTCACAACCCTGAGATCAAGACCTGAGCTGAGATCAAGAATTGGATGCTTAACTGAGCCACCCAAGCACCCTTAGAAACATTTCTTTATTAGGAGAAGACTTGGACTAAAAACATAGCATGCCTGTAAAGACAGAATGCTGGCAATTGGTGAAGCTGAGTGATGGTCCACATGGGCTCACAGAACTGTATGTACATTTGAAAATTTCTATAATGAAAAGAGAAAAAAGCTTATCTCCTTTTTTACACAAATTTGATTAGAGTAAAAATAAGAACTTCAAGTAGCAGATTAATTGGTTGAACTTAGGTTCCACCAAGATGAAATTTAACTATACCCTGACTGCGTCAAGTCAGAGTCCTTTCTGTGAGTCTGGAAGCTCCCTGTCAAATTAAGAAAATGCTCGTTTTGGTCATATGGTTTTACAAACTAAATTACTTTAAAGCCTCCATGATAGAAATTTTTACTCTCAAGGCTTAAGTGAACTCACGAAAAAGCATTTTGTTATGGTTTGCTTGTTTGCTGTAAAGGAGACACTGTCCTTTCGAATGGACACACAGGCCACACATCTTCCCCTCCACCCCAAAGAGCATCAGTGCACTCTCATTTCTCCAAATGGGCTTGCACAAAAAGCCAGAAACACTTTAGTATGTAACATGGCTTCCGTGACTTATCATCTTCCTTAAAGTTTTTGTTTTTGTTTGTTTTTTTGTTAAATAAGCACTGTTCTTTGATAGATCAAGGTTAAAATAAAAATGAGCCTATATGGGGGCACCTCGCTGGCTCAGTCAGTAGAGCATGTGACTCCTTTTTTTTTTTTTTTGAGCATGTGACTCCTGATCTTAGGGTTGTGAAGTCAAGCCTCAAGTCTAGTGTAGAGATTACTTAAAAAATAAAATCTTAAAAAAAAAAAAAAAAAAAGAACCAAAATGCTGAGCATTACTTATTTCTTGAAACCTTTTCTATTACCTTCACTAAAGCATTATGCTACGCACATTATATGCACTAACAGTCAAAATAAAACTGTGGATCATATAGTAATATCCCCACTTTACAAAGAAGGATAATTAGGCTTGGGATGGTTAAGCTAACAAGAAGCAGAGCTGAATCTGAATTTACATTGGTCGGATTAGAGCTGGGCCATGACATAACCACCCCTCCCTCAGAGGGACAGAAAGAAAAAGTTAGTATAGTAACAGGCAGTGGGAAAAATATGAAACTAAAGATGCCTAAATGCCAAAACATTCCTCAGGGTGCTTAACACGATCTGAAGGTTCAATAGGCCAGGCCCTTTCCTGGGCCTGTTTACAGTCACGGTCAAAGACAGGGTCACGGACAACACCACACCAACTGCCCAAGGCTGTGAGGAATTTGGACAAATTTTCAGG
Organism: Canis lupus familiaris; assembly: GCF_011100685.1. Taxonomy (NCBI): domain Eukaryota; kingdom Metazoa; phylum Chordata; class Mammalia; order Carnivora; family Canidae; genus Canis; species Canis lupus. The sequence continues at coordinate 43,657 of NW_023330562.1, forward strand.
AAGTTATTCCTTAATAAATAATTCTATTACTACTAAGAGATGACAAAACTATATATTGGCCTTCGAATAGCACTGGGAAACGATTATGAAAAATATGTCTCAGGTCCTATTTGTATGCTCACAAATGCTAGTGCAAAATGAAATACATCTGTAAATTTTCAAAATTCAGAGGAAGAAAAACGGAGAAAAGCTGAGGAGCACCAAACTGGAAATACTTCAGAATACATAAAAATGGAATTCCTTTCTTTAGGAAACAGCAACATTCTCTTGGGAAAGCATCAGGAATGGTTAAAAATCACACTTTATCTGAAATATGAACCTAAATTTACAAACCCCTGGCAGGCATTTTGAACATTAGCTATTATAAAATTGCCAAACAGCCTGGTCTTTGTCATGGAAAACAGGTTCCTCTGGTTCTAAAGTCACTAGAGCTTTGACCAAGACAACAAGCCAATGGCTCACCTTCCCTTCCTGTGCAATCGGATAGAATAACCTGCTGTCACCCACTAACAAGGACATTACAGCAAAGTTAGGCAGGCTCCCAGGCACCACCAATCTGATGTAACTCTACAAGCTTAAGAAGACAGTGCTAATCATTCTCCAAAAAGCCACTACTGCCTTTAAAATTAAGTCATTTAAATAAACTATTTCAAATACTCTGAAATTAAGTCATTTGAAAAATTAAGTCATTTTAATAAACTATTCCAAATATTCTGAAAAGTACAGAAAATACCTTAACACAAGTGTATCTACTACTCAGCTTTATCAAATTCCAACCCTTCATATGCCCCTTAATTCTACCTGCTCTCTCCCCCAAACCAACAGCCACCTTGAGAGCTTGTTCTTTTATTTGGATGTGTTTTTAAACATTTTATTTGAGATAGAGAGCATGGAGGTGGGGAGGTGAGGGGGGTGACGTGCAGAGGGAGAAGCAGGCCCCCAGTAAGGAGCCCAAAGTGAGGTTCGATCCCACAAAGGCAGATGCTTAATCGACTGAGCCACCTAGCCAGCCCTTATTTGTTTTTTATATCCACTCAGAGTAAGCTGACTTCTAAAACAAGTGAAAAGAACTTTCCTAGGAGCCTAGCCCTTGATACACTTTTTACTCCCATGGGTCTAAGCACTGAAGAACCCTGACTTCTTGCCTCATTGTCTGCCTTATAAAAGAAAGCCTAGGATCATCTCACCAGTCTGAAGCCACTCATGAAATGGTCCTTTCCTCCCATCCATTTGTTTTCCTAGAGCAAGCTCAGCAAACTTTTTTTTATGGTGAGCCAAATAGTGAACACAGACAGTACTTGCTTTACAGGATAGTGTGGAAGGCAACAGGAAAAATTTAACTTCCAAGACCTTTAAATTTGTCAAACATTAAAAATCGTGCGTTATAAATATATAGAATGGAAAATGGGATAATTAATATTTACTTAGTACAATGTGGCTAAAACATTAGAAACTTGAGAATTAAGGTGTTTAAATTTCTTTGTAAAAAAAAATTACCAAGAGTAGCTTGAACAATGCTTGTGATGGTCTTTAGCCATATAACTTCTGATACGGAGGAAGCATTATTTTCAATTCACCCTAGTGAACTGTCATACATCTTTCTAGGTTTGGATCACCTTCCTACATTTTATCCTTTGCACTTTCAATGTTACAATTACTCTGAGAGTTACTTTACTTTTTGCGGAGGTTTTTATCATTACTTCCACTGGGACATCATCCTTTTTGTCACCACTTTCATCGTTTTGTTGATAAATGGACTCTCACTTTGGCTTCTCTGACTGTATATCCAGTCTCCTAACTCAAGGCAGTGTCAACATTCCCGAAGTTAGCGAGTTCTTCATCACTCCACTTACATTCCATTGGAATTGTGCTTCCAGCATTACCATTTTTCACTTTGCTGCACTTTTCATCTTTTTTGGTCAATCTTCTCTATTGATTAACCATTTTTGTAAACTAACACAGGACTATCACTGGGAAACAAGGAGGCAACACAACCACATGCTTCGCTGTGTGTGTGAACTGAGTCACAGACATGCAGTGATGAATCACATAATGATTTGTGACTGAAGAGCTAATAGCTGAAACTTGTACTTTGACCCAAGTACCCAGAGTTTATATACTGTGGTAACTGAAATATGTGCATGCTGAAAACCACACAAACAAGGTCTGCCTTTATTTCAGGCTTTGTGGGTCACCATCTATTCTAACTTTTCAACTGTGTCATTGTAGCACTGAGGCAGCCTTAAGACAAACGTGTAAATGAATGACCATGGCTGTCATTCCAGTAAAACCTTATTTATGGACACTGAAATTTTATTTCATGTAATTTTTACATGTCTTGAAATATTTTTTTCAAACATTAAAAAATGTAAAAAACATACTTAGCTCGCAGGCCATACCCAGGCAGCAACCAACACTTCTTCAGAGTGTTTATAAAAACACTGTGTTCAGATTTTCCACTCCTGTCATTATAGAATTCACCAAGTCTTATATGTGGATCAGAAGTTAGGGCATCCCAGGTGGCTCAGCGATTTAGCACCACCTTCAGCCCCGGGGCCTGATCCTGGAGACCTGGGATCCAGTCCTGGGTGGAGCTCCCTGAATGGAGCCTGCTTCTCCCTCTGCCTGTGTCTCTGCCTCTCTCTCTGCTCTCTGTCTCTCTTGGATAAATAAATAAAATCTTAAAAAAAAAAAAAAGTTATCAAGTAAACTCCTAGGGTTCACATTTCTTATAACAACACTGACCATGCATTCCTCAGGTTTATCCCTTACCAAGAACTCTATAGCACACCCTTCCATCATTAAAAACAGCATTACTCTTTCTATTAAAGCAACTTAGAATTTTTTTTTTTTTTGCAACTTAGAATTTTAAGGACAATGGTCAAAGAGAAATTTTGTTAGAATAATCCTCAGACATTTGAAAAATCTTATTTATACATAAAAAAATAAAAGTACCGCTCACTCCTCAGTATCAAAAAGCAAAGAAAGCAGAGTCATTCAATTCAAGTGTTTTGGAGAATGGGGCAATGATTACCACATCCACAAAGGGCTTGGTGTTCATAGACCCATAACAGCTGAAAATTCACCATCAAGACATCTTGTTTGTGCTAGTTAAGTAACTTGTGAGACATGCAGAAAACGGAATACTTGGCGCTGTTCAAAACGGGCAAATGATGTGTGCTGATATAGAAAAATGTCTAAGACCTTGGGAGGGGGGAGCAGAATGGTTTACATATTATAATTCCTTTCTAAACTTTTAATTTAGATAAGTGTATGAATGTACCTTTAAGGAAAGGGACTGGAGGAGGGAGACATGCTTTTCCACAGTTTTTCTTTTCCATCTGTATCTTTCAGTACAGGTTGAGTATTCTAATCCTGTAAATGCATTACTTTTGTTTTTTAAGGGTCAGCAGTGTTTTTTTCGATATAGTGGATTATGGTCCCTTCTGTTTAAAATTTTCATTTAAAAAGCTTAAAACTACATGATAAATAAAAATGTGCAGGGACACCTGGGTGGCTCAGCGGTTGAGCATCTGCCCTCGGCTCAGGGCAAGATCTTGGAGTCCCGGAATCGAGTCCCACATCCGGCTCCCTGCATGGAGCCTGCTTCTCCCTCTGCTTATGTCTCTGCCTCTGTGTCTCTCATGAATAAATAAATAAAATATTTAAAAAAAGAGAGATTAAAAATATGCTAAATTCTTCAGTATCCTGAGCAGTACTAAGTACTAAGGGTTTGAATAGCTACTAGGGGGTCACCATAAAGTGCACCCTCTGGATCAAAAATCACACAGAGTAAAATATTTCAATCACATCAGAAATTCAAAGGACTTGTAAGCCAACCTAAGGTACAAGGAAATGACCAAAGGCTCTGGCATAGGGGAGTGACACATACAGAAAAGTCATTTAGCAAAAGCATGCAGGACAGATCCTCATTCTGGTAAAGGGGCCTATGTGTACAGGAATCCCTGGCTGCCTCTTATGAGCCCACTGTCTTACCTAGGGGCTGTTTCCTAACCTTCTTATGCCTATTTCCTCACTCATAACATGGGAACCTAACAATAAAACTGGCAAATATTTAAACTCCATAGTCTTTAATTCAGCAAGCCACATATTTACTGATTTAGAGCTGGCTGGATTAAGAAAAAAAAGTCATGCAGATTTTAGAAGCTTGAAGTATGTAAATTGGAAAAATCTTGAAAGACTCAGGAAGATAAGGCAAAGCTCTGATTATGGATCCAGCATTTGGCAACTTTGTTCAAATAATTGGTCTTTGACCTGGGTCCCTAACACAAGAGCTAAGAGCCTGGGAATCTCTGGAGTGATAATGAGATTATTAGTGGCTGGGCAGCCCCTAGATAGCTTCAGGATGGGGGCTGGATGCCAGAAAGAAAGGAAAGATGAAAAGGTTGGAATTTTCAGTCCCACCCCCATCCTCCAAGAAGGAGAGCGGGATGAGAGTTTGAGTTAGTAACTTCCAAAAAAAAAAAAAAGCCCAACCGAAGGAGTTAAGAAAGACGGGTTGGTGAACACATCATGTACCGGGGGGGATGTCTTACCCCAAACTCCACGAGGACAGAAGCTTCTGTGCTGGGGACCCTCCCAGACTTCAGTCTATATCTTCATCTGGCTGTTCATTGGGATCCTTTATAATACACTGGTAAATGAATCTCCCTGAGTTCTGTGAGCCATTCTAGCAATTATTAAATCCAAGGGGGTTGTAGGAACCCTTGATTTATAGTAGGTCAGAAGTACATGTAACAGAGACGCCTGGGTGGCTGGGTGTCTGCCTTTGGCTCAGGGTGTGATCCCGGAGTCCTGGAATCCAGTCCGACTTTGGGCTTCCTGCATGGAGCCTGCTTTTTTCCCTCTGCCTGTGTCTCTGCTTCTGTGTCTCTCATGAATAAATAAATATTAGACATCTAGACTTATGTTGCCTGCTTTGGAATGCACTATTTATTAATCTTGAGGCTGTCCTGACAATGACTTGTCTGAGAAAGGGTACTTGAATTCACTGTTAAGTAATAAAGCAAGGAGATCAGTCAGCTTTTCCTCCATAGGCCCCACTGAGGTAGATTCTGGGGACACGTACAGATGCAGTTCTTTTTTTTTTTTTTTTTAAAGATTTTATTGATTTATTCATGAGAGACAGAGAGAGAGAGAGGAGAGAGAGGCAGAGACAGGCAGAGGGAGAAGCAGGCTCCATGCAGGGAGCCCGATGTGAGACTCAATCCCAAGTCTCCAGGATCACGCCCTGGGCCAAAGGCAGGCACCAAACCGCTGAGCCACCCAGGAATCCCTACAGATGCATTTCTCAAAAACAACTCAAATGGGAGGGATTTGACACACAGACCAATAACATAAGAAGGCTATGAAGATTAAAGGAGTTTTGTATTCCATTATAAGCCCTTAGAACATGTGGCACAGGGATCCCTGGGTGGCGCAGCGGTTTGGCGCCTGCCTTTGGCCCAGGGCGCGATCCTGGAGACCCTAGATCGAATCCCACGTCGGGCTCCCGGTGCATGGAGCCTGCTTCTCCCTCTGCCTGTGTCTCTGCCTCTCTCTCTCTCTCTCCGTGACTATCTTAAATAAAAAATAAATAAATAAAAAATAAATAAAAAAAAGAACATGTGGCACAAAGTTTTGAATAAACAGTAGATAATATATTTTTATGAGGCCAGACTAATCTAGGGACAGTGAGAATGAAGGTAAAAAGGACGCCACAGTTCACTAGAAAGTCCAACTGAATATGCTGACAGGACACAGGGGATATGGAAAACCACCAAGTACAACCTCAAGTCCAAGCTGATCAAACCAATTCAACCATCACTCCTCCCTTTTTCTGCTGTGTGACCATTTACCAAGCCTAAAGTGACACCTTTCCTTATCTTCACCCAGAGTAAGACAATGGCAAACTATCACACCGATCAAAGTTCAGCAACCCCACATTATCCTGAGAATAACAGTCCACAGCCTGAGGAAAATAAGAATATGCTCTGGTAACCCATTCAGACCTTCAAGTATCTTTTCACCAAAGAATGGGAGAATCTTTTAAAAAGTTCTGTATGAAGAGGTCCTGAATATCAGGGAGGTACTCAGAGCTGTTTTTTTTTTTTTTTAAAGATTATTTATTTATTTATTCAAGAGAGACACACACACACAGAGAGAGAAAGAGGCAAAGACACAGGCAGAGGGAGAAACAGGCTTGAGGCAGGGAGCAAACATGGGACTCCATCCCAGGTCTCCAAGATCAGGCCCTGGGCTGAAGGCGGCGCTAAACCGCTGACCCACTGGGGCTGCCCACTCATAGCTGTTTTAATTCCACTATGCCAAATTCCAAAGTTAACATTCACTTTTTGATCAGCCTTATTTCAAAGTGATCTAGAAATCCACCTATCTGGGATCCCTGGGTGGCGCAGCGGTTTGGCGCCTGCCTTTGGCCCAGGGCGCGATCCTGGAGACCCGGGATCGAATCCCATGTCGGGCTCCCGGTGCATGGAGCCTGCTTCTCCCTCCGCCTGTGTCTCTGCCTCTCTCTCTCTGTGTGACTATCATAAATAAATAAAAATTATATTTAAAAAAAAAAAAAAGAAATCCACCTATCTGCGTTCCACATACTTGACTGCTTCTGTTTTCAATACAGAAAGCTACAGCTACCCATCTCCTCTAGGTTTGGGTGCTTGGAAGTTGTCATTATTAGGATAAGTAATTCAGAAACTCTAAAATAACCTTTAAGGTACTTATGAGGAAAGAATGACAAATGACATTATCCAATGTCAAATCCAATGACTTGCAATGACAAATCCAACTTAAATAAGACTCATAATATTTTGTTTTAGATATAAAACCTTGGCATTTTTAAAAAAGATTTATTTATTCATGAGAGACACAGAGAGAGGCAGAGACATTGAGGAAAAAGCAGGCTTCCCACAGGGAGCCTGATACAGGACTCAATCCTGGTTCCTGTGAGCCGAAAGCAGATGCTCAACCGCTGAGCCACCCAGGTGTCCCAAAACCTTGGCATTTTAGATATAAAATATTTAGATATAAAAGTTCACATTTTATAAGCCACCATCACAATGCAAACCACCACTCCTACCCACGGTCACCTCATATTCATCAAACAGGGCTATAAATTCTACCCTTAGCTAAATTTCTAACTAGAATCACAGTAGCTCATCTGAATAACTTGGAAGGAAACAGTTTCAGTCTCTCATGGGACTGCCTGTTAATTTACATTCAGGGATTCTTTTTTTTTTTTCTTTAAGATTTTTATTTATTTATTTGAGAAACAGAGACAGCACAAGTGGGAGGGAGGAGCAGGCTCCCCCACTGAGCAGGCAGCCCAATGCAGGGCTCAATCCCAGAGTCCTGGGATCATGACCTGGGCCATAGGCAGAGACTGAGAGACATTCAGGCACCCCTCATATTTAGGGACTCTTAACCTTTTCTGAATCATGGGCCATTTTCACAAATTGATGAAAGCTAATGAACGTTCTCCCACAAACAGTATTTCTCAAACTTTCATTATCATTCCTCTAAGAGGAACCTTTTAAGATATGTTTTTCTTTTTTTTCCTTAAAGATTTTATTTATTTATTCATGAGAGACAGAGAGAGAGAGAGGCAGAGACACAGGCTGAGGGAGATGCAGGCTCCATGCAGGGAGCCCGACATGAGACTTGATCCCGGATCTCCAGGATCAGGCCCTGTGCTGAAGGCGGCACTAAACCGCTGAGCCACCAGGGCTGCCCTAGACATGTTTTTCTTAATCATCCCATTAAATTTCGATACCACATACATACTATATATTTATGCAGAGCAGCCTTTTGAAAGGTCACAAACCGGGCACCTAGGTAGCTCAGTCAGTTAAGCATCTGCCTTCAGCTCAGGTCTTGATCTCAGGGTCCTGGGATCGAGTCCCCATGTCCAGGTTTCCTGCTCAGCAGGGAGTCTGCTTCTCCCTCTGCCCCTCCCCCTTCCCCTTGCTCCTGCTTTCTCTCTCAAATAAATAAAATACAACTTAAAAAAGGTCACAAACTATGATAACACCTAATATTTTTTACCTCCTTAAGAGCATGCCCTAGATTCTAAATGACAGACCCAGGGAAAAAGACAAAAAAAATATGACATATGAACTCAAGGACTTCAGAAACCACTGACCCAGGATCCTGCTGGGTGAGAGCCATCTAAAAACATCAGTGTGACTTAAAAAAAAATAAAAAAATAAAAATAAAAACATCAGTGTGGGGATCCCTGGGTGGCGCAACGGTTTAGCGCCTGCCTTTGGCCCGGGGCGGGATCCTGGAGACCCGGGATCGAATCCCACGTCGGGCTCCCGGTGCATGGAGCCTGCTTCTCCCTCTGCCTATGTCTCTGCCTCTCTCTGTGTGTGTGTGTGACTATCATAAATAAATAAAAATTAAAAAAAATAAAAATAAAAATAAAAACATCAGTGTGTAAAACAACAGCTAAAATTTTGCCCTCCTTTTTTTTTTTTTTTTTTTTTTGGCCCTCCTTCTAAAGTGGTTTTCCAATCATGAAAAATGTACTTCAAATAATTCCAAAGTAAATAAACTCTAAAGTTACTGGACTCCTTTGGGATGCCTGGGTGGCTCAGCAGTTCAGTGTCTGCCTTAGGCTCAAGGTGTGATCCCGGAGTCCCACGATCGAGTCCCATGTCAGGCTCCTTGCATGGAGCCTGCTTCTCCCTCTGCCTGTTTCTGCCTCTCTCTGTCATGAATAAATAAAATCTTTAATAAATAAAGTTCATAAATAAATAAAGTTACTGGACCATGTTCCAGCATTCATTTCCAGTTTTCAAAAAGATGTCAGAAACATTACATGAAATGACATTTGTGACCAGGACTGCAAAAAGACACCCATAATCCTCACGCTAGTGCTTCTGGGGTCCCTGTGAAAACTGCATTAGTCATGTGACCAGTAGGCCACCAAGACTTCCTGGGGTCGATGAAGTCCCCTCAGTGTGACCCCTTCAGGATTCTCTCCCCTCTAACATGAATCTCAAGCTACCTCATCACTTATTTGGCCTCAGCACATGGCATTACCTCAAGATAAGTGTGAGAATTGCAAATGACTCTGGGGATGGAAAAACTGAGAAGTGCATGGAGAGCTGAGTGAAAGAGAAGTTTGCTTTCTCCACCACAGGCTGAGCTCTCAAATGCTGACCAAGGCAAAGGAATGTTTCAGTGGACCTGAAAGTGAGGCCCTCAATTTTAAAGAGTGTCACCATTTGAGCCTCAAAGGCCATATTTTCAGTAGTAAGTACAACAAGCCTTACTTTTCTTAAGGTACTCTTCACCAGATATCTATTCATTGCTCATTTATTTACTGTACTGTTGTCCTTTCATTACAAGGCAGCTGCCAAGGATCAGGAAGTCATTTGTTTTATTCAGTTCTCTGATTCCTGGGCCTAACACTGTACCTGGCACGGGGTAGGTGTTCAATAAATATGTGTTGAATAAATCAGTGAATAAATATTTCAAACTATATGGGAACCAAACTGTTTTGACTGCAAGCAAAATAAGTGCCTCTTCCGTAAAGGGCAGGAATACTAGAAGACACTAGGGGCACCTGGGCAGCTCAGTTGGTTGAGTGTCACATTCTTAGTTTGGTGGTGATCTCATGGGTGGTGGGATGGAGCCCTATAGTGTCTGGGTGGGGGTGGGGCCTCAAGCTCAGCAGAATCTGCCTAAAGATTCTCTCCATCAGCCCCTCCCCCCACTCAGGTGCATGCATGATCTCTCCCAAATAAATAAATCAATCTTAAAAAAAAAAAAAAATACTCGAAGATGCTACTTTGGAGAACGCTGAGCTGATCACCAACACCAACTGCACTTTAGTTCTTTGTCCTATCTCTGACCAGTTTATATTATAACCATCTATGGGTGTTAAGAGAAAGGAGTGGTGCTGAAGAACATGCTTACTGGAGAAGTGCTGGAAAGTTTGTCCTAGAGTCAAAGTTCTGGGGGAGACTGTAATCAACCCAAGAGGTTGATGGAAACTGAAGATCACTTGAAAGTGCAGTGGAGGCTCTCAAATGAAGGCTGCTGCACTTTTCTCCAGTGGAAAGTCCCAAGAACAATCAACAAAGAAAGAACTATGAGCCCAGTAACCATTAACGCCAATTCTGCTGCCCAAGGTCAGGCATAAAGTTATTGCCAGCAGGAACTACACTTAAACTTCCCAAAGGAATTTCTGAAGTTTTATTCTGAAAAAGAATACACAGTTGACCTTTCTCCTGATGATTTTAATAACATTTTCTTTTCTCTAGCTTATTGTAATACAGTATTTAATACACGTAACATACGAAATATGTGTTAATTAACTGTGTTATTGGTAAGGCTTCTAGTCAACAGTAGGCTATCAAGAGATTAAATTTCAGGGGAATCAAAAGTTACCTGTGAATTTTCAACTGCACAGATGTGCCCCTAATCCCCGCGTTGTTCAAGGGCCAACTGTATTACCTGCCCTTGTACTGAAATTAAAATTACATATATTGTGGCATTCCAAATAATAAGACTTATCCACCCAGGGAAGAAATTAAAAAAAAAAAAATCACACACATTTGTGGCCACCTGATAAGGGATTTTCCCTCCCTAACAGCAATGATACACATACCTGTCCCTACACCATACAATTTATAAGGAGCTGTTATGTTTTCTCTACCTCCATTTACTAAATACAGCATATTCTTAAGATGTATGGGGATGGGGGTCACAACTCAAATGCTTAGAGATAAGGTGGGCAGGCCAAGTGCATAAAGACTGAGGGAGAAATAAAAAAAAAAAAAAAAAAAAAGACTGAGGGAGAGCAGTAAATGTCATTTCCAAAAGTTATGGGTGCTATGTGGGAACACTGCCCTGATGCCACTGACTCACATTTTTCATGCAGAGCCCTAGCCAAATTTTTCCATTAAAAAAAAAGTCTCGGGCAGCCCGGGTGGCTCAGCGGTTTAGCGCCGCCTTCAGTCCAGGGTGTGATCCTGGAGTCCCAGGATCGAGTCCCACGTCTGGCTCCCTGCATGGAGCTTGCTTCTCACTCTGCCTGTGTCTCTGCCTCTCTCTCTGTGTGTCTCTCATGAATAAATATATAAAATCTTAAAAAAAAAAAAACCTCAATTCTAGAAACTGTAAGTCACATAAAGTCTGTTTGAGAGGGCATCCCTGGGTGGCTCAGCGGTTTAGCACCTGCCTTTGGCCCAGGGCGTGATCCTGGGGTCCCGGGATCGAGTCCCACGTCGGACTACCTGCATGGAGCCTGCTTCTCCCTCTGCCTGTGTCACTGCCCCTCTGTCTTTCATGAATAAATAAATAAATAAATATCTATTTAAAAAAAAAAAAAAGTCTGTTTGAGGCTTCTTGGGCCAGTTTATACTATGTGTGCTTTCCATGGCAGACTCCCGGAATGCTAGCCAACACCCAGAGCACCATCAGCTTTCCCCCACCCTCCACCTGCAGGGGTCTGGATTCAGGACACCCTTTGTCCAGACCCCACATGTCCACTACATCCCACACCCCTTCCTATCTGCCCTCCAACATCTAGTGCCTGCCCAACATTGTCAGTCTTGAAACCACATAACACTCCTATCATTTGCTTATCACATCAACCCCAGACTCCTGAATTACCCGCCTCATCCCCATACACCCTATTTTGTTCCCATCTCTCTTCCCCCTAACTTCTGGGGCTTGGAACTTAGCAACTACCTTAAACAAAATCTCTCATTTCCTCAGTCTCTTCTCTGAACATTCTTGTCACTTTCTTACTCCTGTTCTCCCTTGAGGACATGCCTTCTCTTGTGCCCTTCCAAAAAGGTAGGTCTCCTTGCTCCTGGTGCTGCTTCTACACCTGCCCTCTCAAAACCCCAGCTATTAATCTCATCATCAAAGTAGATTGTACCCCACCTTGTGCATCATCTCCTAGCCTAATTTCATGACTCATGCTGCCTCTCTCATCGTTCTCAGTGATTTCCATACCCAGGTGGGTGACCCTCGGACCATCCTTGGCCTCTTGGGTTCCTAGATCTCTTCTCCAACATTTTGGTCTTCCCCTCAGCCTCTCCCCCCAGTGGTTATGCCTAGACCTTGTCTCAGTAAGCACAGCCTCTTGGAATCTCAGCTTCATGCATCTCACTCACTGCCCACTGTATCTTGTCTTTCTATTCATTCCCTCCAAAACCTTAACTCCAACAATTCACTGACCCTACACCTTTCCTCTACCCCTCAGCGTCCTCAGTCTTCACACAGATTAAATTCCTTGACCATTATGATCACCTCCTCACACATTCACTACACACCTTCCCACTTCACCATACTCATCTAGTGGCATCTATGCAGTTGCAATGTGGCTGGAGAAACATGTCGCTCTTAGTGGAAGACCTCGCTTCCTGAGAAAAATAAGAGCAATAAGGGGTGAAAAAAATCAAAACTACTTCCCACCTCAAATTCAACTACTGAAAGCTTTCAAACAAACAGAACTTCAGATAAGCAAGGTCATTAGTTCACAAAACCAGGCAAGAATACTTCTGAAAGGTCAGGAGGTCCAGCCAGCTGCAGCAACCAGAAAGGCCATTAGGAAAAGAGAGGGCCTCTGAAGCCAGACAACTGACTTTCTCAATTAGTATCGCGTGACCCAAGGCAAGACCACTGCTCCAGGTTGTTTCAAGAATTAAAAACACATTGGCGCTCAGAGTAAGCAGTTGAGGTTAACCCTAAACTCAGTTTTGATACTGGAAAGTACATCCTAACATAATCACATCATTGGAAAAAACTCCAGAAGAGCTGTCGAGTTCTGGTTTAGACTGTAGGAATGACCACTGCACCCTTGATTCCTTGACCTACAGAGCTGATCCTCTCCCCCACTGACCCCTGACATCCTCATTAGCTCATTTTTCTTCTCTGCCTCAGGTATGGGGAAATTAACAGCCTTCGGAAGCCACCACAGGTGATGACTTGGTGTCTACACATCCTGCTTTCTCTCCACCCCAAATGCCAGCCTATGAAGCCACCTGGCTCCTGCCTACTTCTCCCCCCTCACATCCTCCTCCAATTCTCTCCCCGCCCTGACTCCTGCTCCAGTGTGATGGTTGTCTTTTCCTTTTTTTTTTTTTTTTTAAGATTTTATTTGTTTATTCATGAGAGAAAGAGGCAGAGACACAAGCAGGGAGAGAAGCAGGCTCTGATGTCGGACTCCATCCCGGAACTCCGGGATACCGCCCTGAGTCAAAGGCAGATTTTCAACCTCCTGAGCCACCCAGGCGTCTGTCTTTTCCTTGAACACCATCAGGCTTGCTCCAACCTCGAAGCCTTTTTACTCCATTACCTCCAACTGGACTCTCACCCACCAGGTCTTTGTGTGCCTGCTGCCTCCTGGTTCTTGTTAGGGCTCAAGAGGTCACCCTCCTCAGAGACCTCTCTTGACCACCTGGGCTAAAGCCGCCCCATCATCTTACATCACATTGTTTGTGGACTTCACCCTGTTCATTTACTTCTTAGTAATTTAATCCTGTGGGGACTGCTTCTTATCTTAATGTTTACTCACTGTCTCTGTCTCTCCCACTAGAATATAAGCTCTTTAAGCACAGGGACCTGGCTTGTCTGAGTCACAGCTGTTATCACCGGTGCCAGGACCATCCCTGACACATAACAGGGACTCAATACGTTTTGCTGAATCAATGAATTCCTCTTTGAAAAGAGGGTTTTATTTCTTTCTTTCTTTCTTTTTTTTTTTTTCAAAGCCTGACTGTGCTTGTCCAAAGCAGTTGAGGTTAGAACATTTATTCAAAAAGGCCTTCCCAGGCCAAACTTCACATAGAATGTAGAGAGCCTTATATTCTCCACCAACCTGTAAGGATCAGTTCCATGAACCCAACCCCTGCTTCTCAATGCCAATACTCTTCTTATACCAAGGGGTCCCCATTTTTTTTTTTTTTTTTAAGATTTTACCTATTTATTCATGAGAGACACAGAGAGGCGCAGAGACACAGGCAGACGGAGAAGCAGGCTCCATGCAGGGTGCTGGGACTGATGCGGGACTCGATCCCACGACCCCAGGATCACACCCTGGGCCAAAGGCAGACGCTCAACCACTGAGCCACCCAGGTGCCCCAGGGGCCCTCACTCTTGCACCTTGGCAAAGTTTCTCCCCTCCAATGCTTTTGTTCTTCTCCCTTTGGATTTCACCGAGAAACACCTTTCCATTTGGAGGCGCTCTACCGCAACTGAACCAGATAAGATCTCTCGGGAGGCTGTGGTCCAACTTCCAAAGAGGTGGGCGTGGGGGCTTCTTCCCAGAAGCTAGAGCTGCCTCAGCGTCACCTGATCCAACCCCCACCCTCTCAGGCCTGGCCTCCCAGGGCCCTCCGGGGCAGCAGGAGGCTGCAGTTCGGTCGGGCCTCTCCCCCACTTCCTGCCACAGGAAGGGCCAAAGCCACTCCTCTTCGGTCAATAATCCGAAGTCTCCTCCCTTACCCGCAGGAAACTTTCCTGCCCCTGGCTCGGCCGCCCGTCCTCATTCCCGGGGGCCCCCAAACCTCTTCCCCAGGCTCCACCTCCCAGAGCCCGCCCCGCCACACCCCCTGAGCTTCCCCGGGCCGCCCACCCGCCCGGTTCAGCCGCGGCCCGAGGCCCCCCGCGCTCCTACTTCGCCCCCGCCCGGCCTTCCACGCCTCCCCGGGGACCCGCCCCGGGCCGGCCCTCACCGTGGACGCCACGTTCTCCGTCGGCCGCCTCAGCCCGGAAGAGCAGCAGCGAGGCCAGCAGGGCGACGAGCGCCCCGCACCGCCCCGGCCCACGGAGCTGCGCCATGTCGGGCTCCACCCGGCAGCGCAGGCGAAGCGTCGAGCCGCCGGCCGTTAGGGTCTCGCGATCGGGGGCGGGAAGACCCTTGGCGCGCACGCGCGCTGGAGAGCCTCGCGTTCAGGTGCGGGCGCTCGCGGAGGGGCCGCGCGGTGCGGTGCGGCGCGGGCGCTGCGGCCGGAGTCCTCGGCGGGAGCCCTCGGCGGCCCTTCGGCGGGCGGACGGTCGCCCTCCCACGCCCGCGCGGCTTCTGTCCGCCCCCGCACTCGCCCCTTGCCCCAGTCGCGACACTCAGCGACCTTCTCACCCTTCGGAGCCCCACCGCACCTCGAAACGCTCGGTGGGCGCCAGAGCCAATGGCGGCCGCCTCCGAGCAGCTCGCGAAGGTGCAGGTCGGTGAGGGGGCGGGGCGCACCTGGCGAGGCGGGGCGCGCAGGCGCAGGGAGCCGCACCTGAGCGGCGGGCCTCGCGGCGCACCTCGCGGCGCACCTGGGCTGGCCCGGGGATGGGCGGGGCCTGCATTGTCCCGCCCGCGGTAGCTCCTAGCCCTCGGGGAGGCGCAAGCCCGCGGAGCCCCGCCGGGGCCGCGTGACGTCCCCGCACCTTCACTCTTGGGCCGGGCCTCGGGGTGGCGGGAGAGGGTACGGGACGCCCTTCCGCGGCTCCTGAGATTGTGACGATGGAGCTCGCGTTATTTCTGCCCTCCTTTGAGGGTGAGCGATTTATTAAATTCACCGTTCACTGACCGCCTGCCAGGCGCGTTACTGGAAACCCAGCGGTGACCCCGCCAGACGAGGCCCTTCCTCACCAGACAGGAACAGCCGAGAGTAATGACTGATGACGGAAGCATAGGACAGAGTGATTAAAATGATTGGGGGGACGCCTGGGTGGCTCAGCGGTTTGGTGCCTGGGTTCGGCCCAGGTCGTGATCCTGGAGTCCCGGGATGGAGTCCCACGTCGGGCTCCCTGCATGGAGCCTGCCTCTCCCTCTGCCTGTGTCTCCGCCTCTCTCTCTCTATCTCTCATGAATAAATAAATAAAATATTTTTAAAAAATGATTGGGGATGTGACAGGGAAGCGCAGACTGAAGGATCAGGGACTGAGGTGATGGAAGTGAGGAGGTGGGTTGGATAATGAACCCTGGAGGATGACAAGGGCTGATGGCCAAACATTCCAAGCATCCGGAATGGCAAATGCAAAAGTCCTCAGGCAAGAAAGGCAACCGTGCCCACCTGGATCCAGGGCCACTCCCACTATTCAGTCTCCCTCCTGGCATAATAATATGCGAGGAGCTTTAACTGGGTTATCAAAATAGTGTTTAACTGAAGCAAAGTTTTGGGCCCTTTATTATTTTTTATTTTTTATTTTATTTTATTTTAAAATTTTATTTATTTATTGATGAAAGACACACACAGAGAGGCAGAGACACAGGCAGAAGGAGAAGCAGGCTCCCTGTAGGGAGCCGGATGTGGGACTTAATCCCAGGACCCAGGGATCATGCTCTGTGCCAAACACAGACGCTCAACCGCTGAGCCACCCAGTCGTCCCTACTTTTTTAAAGATATTATTAAGGGCGCCTGGGGGGCTTCAGATGGTTAAGTGTCTGCCTTCCAGCTGCGGTGATGATCTCCAGGTCCTGAGAACTATCCCATGTAGGACTCCCAGCTCAGTGGGGAGTCTGCTTCTCCCTCTCCCTCTGCCTCTCCCCCTGCTTGTGCACTCTCTCTCTGTCTGTCTCTCTCTCAAATGAATAAATTAAAAAATCTTAAAAAAAAAAAAAAAATAGGGCAGCCCGGGTGGCTCAGCGGTTTGGCGCTGCCTTTGGCCCAGGGGCCTGATCCTGGAGACCTGGGATTGAGTCCTACCTCGGGCTCTCTGCATGGACACTGCTTCTCCCTCTGCCTGTGTCTCTGCCTCTCTCTCTCTCTCTCTCTCTCTCTCTCTCTCTGTGTGTGTGTGTCTCATGAACAAATAAAATCTTAAAATAAATAAATAAAAGATTTTATTTTTAAGTAATCTCTACACCCAACATGGGGCACAAACTCAACAACCTTAGAAGTCATGTACTGTTACCAACTAAGCCAACTAAGCATCCTCACCATTTTCTTTATTTATTTTATATATATATATTTTTTTTTTTTTAAGAATTCTTTTTTTTTTAAATTTTATTTATTTATTCATGAGAGCCACAGAGAGAGAGAGAGAGGCAGAGACACAGACACAGGTAGAGGGAGAAGCAGGCTCCAATGCAGGGAGCCCGACATGGGACTAGATCCTGGGTCTTCAGGATCTGGCCCTGGGCTAAAGGCAGGCCCCCCATTTTCTTTATTTAAAAAATATCGTGTGGGGAGGTACATCTGGGTGGCTCAGCGGTTGAGTGTCTGCCTTTGGCTCAGGTTGTGATTCCAGGGACCTGGAATCAAGTGCTGCATCGGGCTCCCTGCATGGAGCCTGCTTCTCCCTCTGCCTATGTCTCTGCCTCTGTGTGTGTGTGTCTCATGAATAAATAAATCTTTAAAAATATATATGTTTTTTCTCCACCATCTTCTTTAATCTTGCAGCGAGGTCCAAAGACTCAGGTCAAGAATCTGAATGTGAGGACAAAGATCTCTCCAGCACCTGAATCTTTTTTTTTTTTTTTTAATTTTATTTATTTATGATAGGCACACAGTGAGAGAGAGAGAGGCAGAGACACAGGCAGAGGGAGAAGCAGGCTCCATGCACCGGGAGCCCGACGTGGGATTCGATCCCGGGTCTCCAGGATTGCACCCTGGGCCAAAGGCAGGCGCTAAACCGCTGCACCACCCAGGGATCCCCACAGCACCTGAATCCTACCCTATTCCAATAAGCCGGGCTTGAGCTGAAAGACAGTACTGTGGTGAGAGTTGTGGCTGCAGAGGAGTCACAGGTCCATTCATTGCTTCATGCATCTATCTGTTCATTCAGCATATATATTGAGCACCCACTATGAGCTAGGTACTGTTCTAAATGCTGGGGAAGATACAACAGTGAACAAAGCAAAATTCTGCCCTGTTGGAACTCACTTTGTAATGGGAACAGTGGTAGAACTAGCATATTTCACAGCTGGAGGGGTAACTTTTTTATGCTTCCTCCTCTCTACCAGAAAATTATTTTCAATAACAATCACGTAGGAATCATTTTTTATTTGTTCTTTAGTCATAAAATTAACAATCGAAAATAAACAAAATGTATTACTCAATTCAGTAAAGTATTTCATGTGTGCATGAAAATTTCACTTACCAGAAAAAAACCCACAAAAAACACAAAACAAACTACATCTCACAGTTCATACCCTGATTCACTATTTTTATTTTATTTTATTTTTAATATTTTATTTATTTATGATAGACATAGAGAGAGAGAGGCAGAGACACAGGCAGAGGGAGAGGCTGGGACTCGATACCGGGTCTCCAGGATCACGCCCTGGGCCAAAGGCAGACGCTAAACCACTGAGCTTCCCAGGGATCCCCTGATTCACTATTTTAAACAAAAATTCCAAAAAAATATGTAGGGTGGCTGAATAGTTTATCTTTACAATCATTGTGCTATCATTTTAATTTCTAATCTATTACTTAAATGCAAGAATATATGGAATCACAGAGATTGGAGATTCAAACTGCACAAGCCCAAGTTATTCCAAATTATTATGAACTTACTTTCAAAATGAACACATACAGCTGAGTCTTCATACATCAGAGGTCAACTGTACACTTGGGAGTTCTCTATATTAACTTCCCTAGGATTTTGTGGCAAACATGTTGGGTAGCCCCCATGCACATGGCCTATGTAATCCCTTCCCCTCAAGTGTGAGCAGGACATGGGACTGCTTCTCATCAATAGAATATGGCAAAGGAGGTTTGTGATTACATTATATAAGACTCCTTAGTGGACTGGAGAGAGAGACTCTCTATTGCTGGCTTTGAATCAAATAAGCTGCCACATAGTAAGGCTTATGGAAAAGGCTACATAGCAAGGAGCTGAGAGCAGCCCCTACTGATAACCAGCAAGAAAATGACTTCATCCTAACAAGGTCAAGCAGTTGGAAGCAGATCTTTCCCCATTTGAGCCTCTGGTGAGATGTCTGACCCCTGAATTATAGTTTGGGGAGACCCTGGAGCAGACCGCCCAGCTAAACCATGTTTGGCCCAGATCCAGAAACCATGAGATAATAAGTTTTAAGCCACAAAGTTTGTGGTAATTTATTCTGTAGCAATAGAAGACTATTACAAATACAATGTTTACTAAAGGATACAGTAATAAAAATACCTAACTGGAAGCCTATTATTAAAACAACAGGGGAGTCTGGATAGCTCGGTTGGTTGGGTTGGGCAGTGACTTGATTTCAGCTCAGGTCATGATTTCAAATTCCTGAGATCAAGCCCCTGTTGAGCTCTACCCTCAGCCAGCAGTCGGCTTCCCTCCCTCTACCCCTCCCCCCACTCATGTTTTCTCTCTCCCTCTCAAATAAATAAATAAATCTTTACAATAATAAAAAATAAAATAAAACTCAACAGTAAGTGCATCAATTGCTTATAAGCAGACCAATGAAAGATTTTGGATTATTTTGGAGGATTATTTTATGACTGTGCACAGTGTAAGAAAAACTGGGCCTTGGGATCCCTGGGTGGCACAGCGGTTTGGCGCCTGCCTTTGGCCCAGGGCGCGATCCTGGAGACCCAGGATCGAATCCCACGTCGGGCTCCCGGTGCATGGAGCCTGCTTCTCCCTCTGCCTGTGTCTCTGCCTCTCTCTCTCTCTCTGTGTGACTATCATAAATAAATAAAAATTAAAAAAAAATTAAAAAAAAAAAAGAAAAACTGGGCCAACTTTTGGTCAATTTTATTTATTTATTTTTTTAAATTCTCCACAGACAGGAGCACCTGGGTGACTCAGTGGTTGAGCATGTGCCTTTGGCTCAGGTCGTGATCCTGAGGTCCTAGGATCCAGTCCCTCACTGGGCTTCCTGTGGAAAGCCTACTTCTCCCTTTGCTTATGTCTCTGCCTATCTCTGTGTGTCTTTCATGAATAAATAAATAAAATCTTTTTAAGAAATAGATAAATAGGGCAGCCTGAGTGACTCAGCGGTTTAGCGCCTGCCTTTGGCCCAGGCCGTGATCCTGGAGACCTGGGATTGAGACCCAAGTCAGGCGCCCTACATGGAGCCTGCTTCTCCCTCTGTCTCTGTGTCTCTCATGAATAAATAAATAAAATAAAAAAAAAAAAAAGAAAGAAAGAAAGAAAGAAAGAATAGAAATTCTTTCTTTCTTTTTTTTAATAATATAAATTCTCTACAGACAGTGTACTCCCCTTTTGCCTGGATTCCCGGAGACCACTTGTATTGCCCTTTGGCACATCACTAGTTGGTAAACAGATGATAAACAAAGTGAGTAAATTATATACAATGTTGAA
Organism: Canis lupus familiaris; assembly: GCF_011100685.1. NCBI lineage: Eukaryota > Metazoa > Chordata > Mammalia > Carnivora > Canidae > Canis > Canis lupus. The sequence continues at coordinate 63,898 of NW_023330562.1, forward strand.
AGGCAATGTTACAGATAAAACATCAAGCCAGGTAAGAGGCCTGGGAGTCACAATATGAGACAGGATGTTCAGGCAAGACCTCACAGCTCAGGTGAACATGTGAGGGAGATAAAGGAAAGAGTCCTGCTATTATCAACCTCAGGAAGAGCTTCCCTGACAGAACTATTAGGGCAAAGGTGCTGAGATGGGAGCATGCTTTGTAGAGGCTACTTTGAGACAACAGGCGTGAACAATGGAAACTAGATTCAGACAAAAGGGCCCACAGAAACACCCTGGCTGAATATAGACAGCAGGCGGCCCACCTCAAAATATCCACAGGCCCTAACTGACCAATGAGCTGTGTACAACCAGGCCCAGATACCCAAGAAGGGGGAATTCCATGGGTCCCAATTCCTCTTCACTTCTTTTTTTTTTTTTCAAAGATTTCATTTAGGGCAGCCTGGGTGGCTCAGCGGTTTAGCGCCGCCTTTGGCCCAGGGCGTGACCCTGGGGTCCCAGGATGGAGTCCCACATCGGGATCCCTGCATGGAGCCTGCTTCTCCCTCTGCCTCTGTCTCTGTATCTCTCGTGGATAAATAAATAAAATCTTAAAAAATAAAAATAAAGATTTCATTTATTTATTCATGAGAAAGCTAGAGAGAGAGAGAGAGAGAGAGGCAGAGACACAGGCAGAGGGAGAAGCAGGCTCCATGCAGGGAGCCTGACATGGGACTCGATCCAGGGTCTCCAGGATCGCGCCCTGGGCTGAAGGCGGCGCCAAACCGCTGAGCCACCCGGGGTGCCCTTCCTTTTCACTTCTGGCTTTAAAATATAGCCCTCACCCCTGCTCCTTTGCCTCTTCTCTGTTGCCCTGCTCACCAGCTCCCTTTTGGTGTAGTCAATAAACTTCTATTTCCTTTGTTCTGCCTCAGGTGAATTCTTTCACCGCCTAGACCACCAGCCCCCCACCCCATCTGATTGTAGCCTCACTTTTGGGCTCCCCCCCACCAGCCAATCAGAGAACATCACAGGCTTGGCAGAGCTTCGAATGCCCCAGGACAATGGGGAGCTATGGGCAGTGTTGTTGTTAATATAACAGCTTTATTGAGATATAAGCCACATACCATAAGATTTGCCCTTTTAAAATGTACAATTCAAAATAAAATCAAATGTACATTTCAGGGGCGTCTGGGTGGCTCGGTGGTTGAGCGTCTGCCTTTGGCTCAGGTCTGAATCCTGGGATCCTGGATCAAGTCCCACATCAGGCTCTCCACAGGGAGCCTGCTTCTCCCTCTGCGTACTGCCTCTCTCTCTGTGTCTCTCATGAATAAAAAAATAAAATCTTTTTAATAAATAAATAAAATTAAATGTACAATTCAGTGGTTTTTAGTTGGGGTTTTGTTTGTTTGGTTTTTGGTTTTAGTATATTACTGAAGTTATGCAACCATCACGCTACAATTTAGAAGATTACATCATCCTCAGAAGAAACCCCCGCACTGGTCAGCAGTCACTCCCCTTTCCCCCCATTCTCTCAGCCCCAGGCAACCACTAATCTATTTTCCATTTATGGCATTCCATATAAGTGGAACGTGCAGCCTTTTGAGTCTGGCCTCCCTCACTTAGCATGTTCATCTATGGGGTAGCATGTATATGTCAGTATTTAATTTCTTTTCATTGCCAAATAACAGTCCATTGTGTGGATGCACCACATTTTATTCATCAGTTGATGTGCCATGTTGTTTCCACCTTTTGACTCTTATGAACAATGCTGTTATGAACATCCACGTACAAGGTTTTGTGTGAACATATGTTTTCAGTTCTCTGGTATATTCCTAGGAGTAGAACTGCTGAGTCATATGGTAACTCTAAGTTTAACCTTTTGAGGAACTGCCACATTGTTTTCCAAAGTGGCTGCACCATTTTACATTCTTTTTTTTTTTTTTTTACTTATGATAGTCACACAGAGAGAGAGAGAGAGAGGCAGAGACATAGGCAGAGGGAGAAGCAGGCTCCATGCACCGGGAACCTGACGTGGGATTCGATCTCGGGTCTCCAGGATTGCGCCCTGGGCCAAAGGCAGGCGCTAAACCGCTGAGCCACCCAGGGATCTCCCATTTTACATTCCTAACATCAATGTATGAACATTCTGATTTCTCCACCGTCTTGCCAACACTTGGTATTTTCCATTTAAAGGAAATTACAGGGCAGCCCAGGTGGCTCGGAGGTTTGGCGCTGCCTTCGGCCCAGGCCCTGATCCTGAAGACCTGGGATCGAGTCCCACGTCTGGCTGCCTGTATGGAGCCTGCTTCTCCTTCCGCCTGTGTCTCTGCCTCTGTCTCTGTTTCTCATGAGTAAATAAATAAAATCTTTAAAAAATAACTAACTAAATAAATAAATAAAAATAAAATCTAACCCCCCCCCCCACCAAATATCTTATCAAATACATGATTTGCTGGGCAGCCCGGGTGGCTCAGTGGTTTGGCGCCTGCCTTTGACCCGGGGTGTGATCCTGGAGACCTGGGATCGAGTCCCATGTCGGGCTCCCTGCTTGGAGCCTGCTTCTCCCTCTGCCTGTGTACATTCTACCTCTCTCTGTGTTTCTCATGAGTAAATAAATAAAATCTTTAAAAAATATATGATTTGCAAGTTGTTTTTAAATATTTTATTTATTTATTTGACAGAGAGAGCACAAGCAGGGGGAGCAATAGGCAGAGGGAGAAGGAGAAGCAGGCACCTCACTCAACAAGCAGCCTAAGGCTAGGCTCCATCCCAAGGTCCTGGGATCATGGCCTGAGCTGGGGCAGATGCTTAATGGACTAGGCCACCCAAGCCCCCCTGATTTGAAATTCTTTCCCCATTCTGTGGGCCCTCTCTTCACTTTCTTGATGACATCCTTTGAAAAACAAAACTTTTTTTTTTTTTTTAAGTAAGCTCTATGCCCAATATGGGGCTCAAACTCACAACCCTGAAATCAAGAGTTGCAAGCTCCACTGACTGAGCCAGCCGGGTGCCTCTGAAACACAAAACTTACTAATTTTTTTAAAGGTTTTATTTATTTATTCATGAGAGACACAGAGACAGAGAGAGGCAGAGACACAGGAAGAGGGAGAAGCAGGCTCCATGCAGGGAGCCTGATGTGCAATTCGATCCCAGGACTCCAGGATCACATCCTGAGCTGAAGGCAGGCGCTAAACTGCTGAGCCACCCAGGCGTTCCAAAACTTACTAATTTTGATGAAGTCCTATTTGTATATTTTTTCTCTTGTTGCTTCTGCTTTTGGTGTCATATCTAAGAAACCATTGCCTACTTATGGATGGTTTTAAGCAGGGATGGGCTATGGCCAAATTTAAGTGTTTGGATATTTTTAAAGATTTTATTTATTTATTTGAGAGATAGAGTGAGCGAGCAAGAGAATATGAGTGGGAGGAGCAGCAGAGGGAGAGGGAGAAGCAGACTCCCTGCTGAGCAGGGAGCCAGATGCTGGGCTCCATCCCAGGACTTTGGGACCATGACCTGAGCTGAAGGCAGATGCTCAACAAACTGAGCCATCTAGGTACCCCTCAACTTTAAGTTTTATTTTATTTTATTTATTTATTTTTTTAACTTTAAGTTTTAAAGTATCATTCTTTCTGCTTGTAATTAGAAGAAGGAAGACTGGTGAAGTAAGGAACTTCTGTGATCACCCTTGCTAAAACCGCAACTCCTCCTTCACTTCATTTCTCCTTTCTGCTTCAAATTTCTCCATAGACTTATATTCTAATAAACTGTATAATAATGGTTATTGTGTTTATTGACTGCCTCCATCACGAGAATGTCAATTCCCTGAACTGGGCTTGTCTGTTCACTGCTCTATCTCTAGTGCCTAGAACAGTGCCTGGTGTCCGTCTATCTATCATCTATCTTTATCTTTCTATCTCTCTATCTCTCTATCATGTCATTGAGATTTTCAGAAAGCTGAAAGGACTGAAGGGAGCAGGTGCCGTCTCCCTCTGCACAGGTCACCAAGAAACCCATGGCGGGGACGCCTGGGTGGCTCAGCGGTTGAGCGTCTGCCTTTGATTCAGGGCCTGATCCCGTGGTCCTGGGATCCAGTCCCACATTGGACTCTTGCAGGGAGCCTGCTTCTCCCTCTGCCTGTGTCTCAGCCTCTCTCTCTGTGTCTCTCATGAATAAATAAATAAAATCTTTAAACAAGCAAACAAACAAAGAAACCCACGCTGAAGGGAGTGGGGAGGAGGGGCCTGGTAGTAACCACAGGGAGAGAGGACCCTCTGGATGCTCTCCTGCTTGAGGAGCCTGATAGGGAGAGAGAGAGAGGCTAACAGATGTCATGACATCGAGTAAATACATATTTGTTGAGTGGAGTGAGTAAATAAGTGAACGAAAGGCTGCACGGGTGCGTGAAAAAATGAAAGAACGAACAGATGCTGTGCCGGGAGGACTCGGGCGGGATCTTCCCCGGCAGGGAAAGGCGGCGCGGGGGCTCCCGCACCGTCCCTTGCAGCCGCCAGGGGGCGCAGACAGGAGCGGTCCCCGAGAGCCCGTCCCGGGACCCCGCCCCCCGGGATCTAGGCCCCGGGAGCCCCAGCCGCGCGGCCCGGGCCTGGGACTCCGGGGCCGCGCGCATACCTGCACGGTGCACGGCCGCGGGCTTCCCGCGGTGCAGCGACCAGTCCCTGCGCTGCAGCCGGGGAAACTGAGGCCCGGGCGGCTGGGGCGGAGCTGGCCCGCGAGCGAGCGGAGCCCCCGCCCCCGGCCGGCCCCGCCCCGGCCCGTAAGAGGCCCCCTGCGCGCGGGGAGAAGGCGCACAGCGCGGGGCCGGGGCGGGACGGCGATGGCAGCTCAGCGGCTGGGCAAGCGGGTGCTGAGCAAGCTGCAGTCTCCGTCGCGGGCGCGCGGGCCGGGGGGCAGCCCCGGGGGGCTGCAGAAACGACACGCGCGTGTCACCGTCAAGTATGATCGGCGGGAGCTGCAGCGGCGGCTGGACGTGGAGAAGTGGATCGACGGGCGCTTGGAGGAGCTGTACCGCGGCAGGGTGAGCGGGGAGGGGACGCGGGCCAAGGCGCGGCGCGGGGCTCTCGCGCCCGCGGACCCCGGGTCCGGACCCCTTACACCCTCGGGGTCTCTGGTGGCTTGTGCCCGCCTCGGCCCCACAGGAGAACGCACGGCCGGGGACCAGGCATTCTCGGGGCTCGCGGGCCCCTGCTCGTGGACGCGGACGCACACTTGGGTGTCCAGGGATGCGCGCAAGCACCTGGGGAAGGCGGGAGGTTGAGCATGTGCGGGGCGAGGAGGCAAAGTTGGGGAGCCGGGGCGGCTATATCTGGAGAAAGGCTGGGGGAGGGGGATGTCCTAAAGCCAAACATAGATAGGCTGGAGTGACCGGCAGGATACCGAGAGGCAGGCGCACAGCAAAGGAAGGAACGGGACTCAGCCGTGCACAGTGACAAGTTAGGGCCGCCAACAGACCCAGCGGCAGAAGCAGCCGCCCCGCACAGACTCCCCGGGACACCAGCTGTGGTCACCTACGGATCACACGTGCTGCAGCCACACACACCCACAGACACAATAGCCCAGGCACAGCCTCGTGCAGACGCCCCCGCCAACTACACCCACGCAGAAGGACTCCAGTTCCAGCTACTGGTAGCCCGCGGTGGAGCGGAGGGTACAAGCTACAGCCGCTACCCTGCGACACCAAAGGATTCCAGGAACAGCCATCCATTGCCTCCTAAAAGCAAGAGCCACATGCAGACACAGTGACAGATGCTACGGCCACTCACAGACACACACACACAAAAGAATTAAAAACACACCCAGACAGAAGACCCCATGAGCCGTAGGTACAAACAGACCCACCATGGCAGAAACTACAGCCGTCCGTGGGCACACGGGACACAAGCGGCAGCCTCATGTGGACGCATAGGCTACGGACAGACGTTTCACACCTTTCACTTGAGTCTCTGCTAGCAGTCACACCGTGCCACACACAAAACACAATTACGGGGACCTGGTGGTTGTGTCAGTACCCAGACTGGATGTACAAATGCTCCTCGGCACAGCTCAAGGGTGACGGAAACCATGGTCCCTCACAGCGACACAGGGTCCCACTGTTTTCAGGCACACCCGAGGCTCTTATAGGTGGATAGAGAAGTCCAGCTGCCCTTGGTAGGTGGCATCCCCTAAGGTCATTCTCCAGACGGTGGGCATTACAGCTCCCAGGACACATGACAGGGAGACAAACACAGCAGAGCCAGAGCCACACATCTCGAGGTCCTAGGACCACAGTCCACACCCACGACGGCGCCCAAAGTGCCCCATGCTTCTGCCAGTCCCGGCCCCCTGGCATCGGGCTCTGGCTCACTCACACAGGCGTGTGACACATTTGTAGACTGCTGAACCCCCTTCACACACGAACCCGGTACCACCCAGCCCTGAGGCCCACAGTGAAGTCAGAAGGACTGGGTGGGGGAGGAGGAACTCTAGCCTCAGGGATCTCTTGCTTTGACAGCTGGGTTCTGTCCCCCCGCAGGGATAGAGAGCCAGCCTGCGTGTGGCGTGTGGCTTCTTGCCCCAAGAGGCTGTACTAGGAAGCCCCCCCTGGGCTGCCCAAGGTTGGGCTCGTGGCTCATCCCACCCGCCCACTCTGGGGGCTGTTGGTGGTCATCCCTCTGGACTGACCAGGCTGCACTCTTGGCCCTGGGGGCTGGCCTGAGCCCTACCCCCTCTTTCGGTCCCCTAGGCAAGGGGCCTCCCCCAGCAGGCTCTGGCCTGCCTGCTCCCCTCCCCCACACCTAGTGCTGAGACTTTGCCTTGAAAGGGCAGAGCCAGCCCCTCTTCTGAATCCCAGAATCTGACATTCCAAGACTCGACCAGGCCTGTTTCCCTCTATGGGAACTGGGGCCAAGGAGAGAGACCTGTGCCAGCCCCAAGGCTCTCAGGGCTCTGGGGCCCGGGCATCTGAGCTGGTGCAGGCCCCTGGGCCTCTGTCAACCCATCTGTCACCCCTCCCCCCACCACCCAGATGTCCCGCCTTGGCGGTGCTGTCCCTGACTGCCACATTGTTGCTCCAGAACCCGCCAGCTGGGCCCTGGGGCTGGTGGGGCTTCTCCAGAGGCCTGGACAAAGGCGAGGGAAGGTCGGGCAAGGGACCCTGACCACCCTCCCTCCCTCCCCACCTTAGGAGGCAGACATGCCCGATGAGGTCAACATTGATGAATTGTTGGAATTAGAGAATGAAGAGGACAGAAGCCGGAAAATCCAGGTAGGCTGAAGGGAAAGCTGCCCCCCTCCCTCCTAAAGATCACAACAGCCTGCGTGTTTATTGAGCACTTACTATGTGCCCGGCACCGTTTTAATTGCTTTCCACTTAACTCATTTAATCCTCACAAACACTATGAAGGATTTACCATGAAGGGTTTACTCTCCACCTTCCAGATGGGGAAAATGATTTCATCACTCGTCCAGGGTCACAGGGCCACAGCTCGCCAGGCAGGCCGACTGCCAAGGCCTTGCAATTAGGACCTGTGCTCTCCAAGAGGCAGGAAATGCTGTGTGACCTTTTGGCCCTCTCTGGATTTCCAGCTGATCCTGGTGACTGAGCTGAGTTTGTTGCCTCAATCCTGCCCCCGTTGCTATCTAAGACCCTCGGGCCATTTCTTCCCTGGCACTTTGAATGATGAATGACGGGAAGTCCACCCTGGAATCTGACTTCCTCTTGTCTTGTTGCCTTGGGGCTTTGTTGGGAAAGAGAAGGGGCCCGAGGGGCCTAGGTGCTAGTTATTTACTATTTTCTTTTCTTTTTTTGTTGCGGGGGCGGGGTGTTTAGGGACTCCTGACATCGTGCGGCAACCCCACAGAGGTGAGAGTTCCCTCCCTGCATCCTGGTCCCGAGAAGGGGGTCCCCGGGGTGGAGGGGAGAAGCTGTCTGGCCCCGGGGGCGGCAGAGGGAAGTCTGGGGGGAGCCCTCTGGGTATCTCGGCCCTTTGCTCCAGTGGTGTCTTTGTCTTGTCACCCCGGCTCCTCTCTCTCCATCTGCCACTGGGGCCCGTCCTCTCCTCCCCACTGAGACGCGCCCCATCTGGGTCTGGTGTCTGCCACTCCCTTGCGGGTCCTCGGTCCTCCCCTTCGGGCTGCCAGTCCTGGGGCTCAGCCTGTCCCGGAGCTCTGTCCCCCGGGGCTCCCTCCCCTACCACCGCCCTGGGATTCCCTTCCGCACCTCTGCCCCTCACCCCCCATCCCTCCAGGCCCTGAAGCCCAGCCGCCCAGCCCCTCCCACTTCCTTCCCTGCTTTAAAAGGGAAAAATATTCATGTTTCTCCAACCAGCTCTGGGCTGCCTGAGGGACAAACGTCACCCTGTGTCTGTCTGCCCCGGAGCGAAGGCCTCTGTCCCTGGGGACCCTCGTGGTGCTCTCTTGGCCTGAGAAACATCTTGATGTCTCTCTGTGGCTCTTCCTTTCTCTGTCCTTTTTGTCTCTCCCTCTGCAGCTGTCTCTGTTTCTGTCTCTGTGCCTCTGTTTCGGTCTCAGCTTCTGGATCTCTCCCTGTGTCTCCGTGTCTCCCTGTGTCTGACTCTGTGTCTCTCTATCTGCCCCACCCCTTCCCCACCGTCTCTGCCTTTCCACCCCCTCCCCAACTACCTCCAGGCCCTCTCACTGCCCGGGCTGCGGGATGGGATGCTGGATGGGATATGGGATGGGATGCTGGATGGGATGTGGGATGGGATGTGGGATGGGATGCAGGATGGCATGTGGGATGTGGGGGGCCAGAGCCCAGGGTCTGAGGCCTGGGCTGGGCAGGGGGCCTCCCACCTTCCCCCCCACTCCCGAGTTCTTAGGACCCCTGCCCTGTCCTCAGGACTTCGTCCAGGAGCTGCTGGTGAAGCTACGAAGCCTCCACAAGCAGCCGGGCCTCCGCCAGCCCAGCCCCTCCGAGGAGCGCAGCCTGGGCCCCCTCCAGGACCCCGCCCGGACCGCGCCACCCTGACCTCACCTCCGGGGCGCCCTCCCTTCTCCCCTACCCTCCCCACCGTCCTGGCTTGTTTATAAGTTGTATGTGATGGTTCTGTTACAACACCGTGCTCCTGTTTTTCTCCTCCGTGGAGTTCCCCGAGCTCCCCCCACCCCGCCACCTCCCTCCCTCCGGCTGCGTCTCCTCGCCTCCCAGCCCCGCAGCTGGCCCGACAGATGGAGAATCAGTCTGCAGCCAGAGAGCATGAGAACCGGCCCTGCTGACCCCACACCGCCCTCCCCTCCCAGGACTCCTCTTGTCCTCGCTTCCCCCCCAGCCTTGGCCTAACGGAAGCCTCAGGGCCCCTATGGGTGCCATTCAGGGCTCCCGTGGTAACGATGGCCCGTGGTCCTTGCACCGTGGGAGATGCGCAAAACCAAAGGTACCCAGTATCACCTCGGCACACCATGAACAGACCAAGAGGGCTTCCTGAAGGAAGTGACGTTGAGGCAAGACTTTGAAGGCTGCATAGGGGTTTGTGTGACATGGGTACCCGTATCCGAGGGCTCTGAACCTTGTGGACAGAGGGATTGATGTTGAGGCTAAGCCAGGGAAGACAGCACACACTGGCGGGGCCATCCACCAGCCAGGATGGGAGGCCTGAAGGGTTCCAGGGGAGGGGCCAGGGCATCAGAAGTGGGTGGTAGCTATTTATACTTCCCTAACTGTGGAAGTATTTCAGGATTTTAACAACAACCTAGTTGAGCTTTGTGCAGTGGCAGTATCGTAGCCAATGAGGTTTATCCGAGACGCGATTATTGCTAATTGAAAACAGCAACCTAGCTGTCCGCTGCCTGTCTGTGGTCCGGGGACGGGTGGGGCTGTGCCACAGCTCGGGCATCTCACCCCACCCCCGCCGCATCTTGCCTCTACTGACTGACATGGGGGGCCTGGCCCCCATCCTCACCCCGCACCACCCAGCAGCCCAGCCAAGGCACCCGTCCCAGGCGGGCTGAGCTCCAATCTGGCAGGAGGAGAAGATGCCACTGAAGAAGAGGAGGCATGCAGGAGCCCCTTGCCTGTCCAGCCCTGCAGGTGGCTTTGCTGCCCCTTCACAGACAGACAGACAGACCTCTGGCTTCCAGTGTCCCCTTTCCTCCACCCAAATGTATAGGGAACGGATGTGTGGAGGATGGAGGCGGCCCTCCTGGTATCCAGTCACCTGGGCGCATCTCCCAGAACATCCCCTTGGGCTTAGGGAACTCCAAACTTCCCTCTTGCAGAACCTGTTTTTGGTTCCTCATTCCGTGATACGTGCTCAAAACCCAGGTTCTAAAGTCCTGGGTGCACTATGTGTTGAGCTGCTCAGTTTCCTCATCTGGAAAATGGGGACTTCATGAATGAGGAAATTGAGGCCCAGTTTAGTGATACCACTTGCCCAAAGTCACACAGCTGGGAGATGGCACCAGGCTTCCAATCCCAGGCGTAGGACTCCAGAGCCCAACTACCGAACTACACTGTAGGGCTCTTGTAAACCATAGTGGTGATGGCTGTACTTTAGTGTCGTGTGTGACTATTTCATACTAAAGTGTTAGTGACTGCTCATGCTCCTGAGATAACCTATCTAAAGGGCCATACAACTTGACTGAGAACAAGACTACAGCCAAAACATTGGGAAGGAGCATAACAGTGGATAAGAGCATGGACTCGGGTCCTTGCCCGGATTCAAATGCCATCTGTCCCCCTTCCTCGTTGTGTGAACTTGAATAAGTCACTAAACCTTTCTGTGCTTCAGTTTCCACATCTGTGAAATTCAACTGTGAATTAGAACAGTACCTACCCTAGCACTGTTGCGAGATTTAAATATACAGATCATAGACTAGTGCCAGGCATGTGATAAGCATCGCTATCCATCTTACCATTGTAGGGATTTGCCAGGAGTTGCTGGACCATTGGCTCCTACAAGCTATCGTCCCTGGCCAGCAAACTTGTGCCTTGGGAACACTGATTTTCAGGCCCTCTGATGTGGCAAAGCCCCGGAGGACACAGTGTACCCGACTTGCCCACCCTTGCATTGCTGCACCCCCCCCCCCCCCACTTTCCCAGTCACCAGGCCCCCTGCCTCCCAGGGTTGGTGCTGTTCCCCACTCGGCTACCACAGGACATCTCTCCTTCACTCACCTTTGTCTCCACCCAACCCGTTCCCTCTTTCTCCTTCCTCCAATTCATCATTTTAAAAAAATCAGTTTCTTGGTATTGTTCTAGGATTTTTCTTTTTTCTTTTATTTCAGAGAGAGAGAGAGCTCAAGCAGGGAGTGTGGCAGAGGCAGAGGGAGAAGCAGGCACCCCTGTTCTAGGATTTCCCGATGCACATACAAACAAGTGGGAACCTCGATTCTATTGCCCCCAACCCCTGTTTCTTAAGGTGAACATTATATTATGACACTGCCCTAACTTTGCTCTTTTCCTTTTCCCCCCCCCCTAACTTTGCTCTTTTTCACGTAAGGACCTGTCTTGGAGATCTTTCATATCCACAACCCCTCCGTGGACTTACCAGGCCGTAGAACAAAAGCCAAAATCCTCCCCTACACACCCCTCCCTGTCACCTGCCACCGCTCTGCATTACTCCGTTTCCCTTCTGTCTTCCGTCTGGACGTCTCCGGACCTCTCCTTCCCATCCTCACTCCCTCCAGGACTACAGACCCACCTCCTCCCTGCCCAGAGTACTCTTCTCCAGCGTCCCTCATCATCCTTTAATATAGTCTCGGAAAGTATCTGGGAGCCCCTTGCGTAAGGAGCCACGGGGTCACTATCCTGTCACCCTGATTTAGTTTCTCCGTAGAATTTCTTACAATCTGACATCATCTTTTAAAAAATATTGTATTTATTTATGAGGGGAGGAGAGGCAGGGGGAGAGAGAGTGTCTTAAGCTGATTGGTGCTGAGTGCATATCCCAAGGGGGATTCATCCCAGACCCCAAAGATCACACCTGGCCAGAGAGTCGGACCCCCACGGACTGTGCAGCCCGGGCGCCCCAACACTGATATAATTTTAGTTATTTTATTGTCTATCTACACTCCCGGACTTTCAGATATTAGCTCCTTGCCTGGCCTTGAGCATGGCTATCCTAACATCTGGAACAGGGGCGGGCAGCTGTAGGTACTTGCCCCAAGCAGTGCCCCCTGGTAGCCACGTTCTCTCCACTCAGCAGCAGGTCTCCTCGCAGCTAAGTGAGGCCTCAGCGCCCCCTCGTGGCTCTATGAGTCGGTTTAATCTGCACCCCAGGGTTGGTGACCCCAGTGGCCGGGGACTGTCAGCTGGATTTTAAGTAAGAGCAGATTCCAGCAGCTGCTGTAAAGCACGCACCCACGCCCTGATCAACATTAGGGCCTTCGGGGCAGCCCTAGTGGCTCAGTGGTCTAGCGCCGCCTGCAGCCCAGGTGTGATCCTGGAGACCCGGGATCGAGTCCCACGTTGGGCTCCCTGCACGGAACCTGCTTCTCCCTCTGCCTGGGTCTCTGCCTCTCTCTCTCTCTCTCATGAATAAATAAAAAATCTTAAAAAAAAAAAAACAAAACATTAGGGCCTTCGCTAATTAGAATGATAGCTACTAGAAATGAGCTCTCACTGATGATATGACTGGTATTCACCACTGAGGCAGGACGGCTCTTGGCGGAGATGATCATGGTTGACATAAGATCAACCTACGAAAACCAGTATCGTTTCAGCAATAGTGTAAATACCAATTGTTAGGGGTGCCTCACTGGCTTAGTTGGAAGATCATGTGACTCTTGATCTCAGGGAGTTCGAGCCCACGTTGGGCATAGAGATTACTTTTAAAAATTAAAATAGGTCAGCCTGGGTGGCTCAGGGGTTTAGCCCTGCCTTTGGCCCAGGGCGTGATCTTGGGGGCCCAGGATGGAGTCCCACATCGGGCTCCCCTGCATGGAGCCTGCTTCTCCTTCTGCCTGTGTCTCTGCCTCTGTCTCTGTCTCTCATGAATAAGTAAATAAAATCTTTTTTAAAAAAATTAAAAATAAGGGACGCCTGGGTGGCTTCAGTCAGTTAAGCTTGTGCCTTCGGCTCAGGTCATGATCCCAGGTCCTAGGAGCAAGCCCAGCGGTTGGGCTTCCTTGCCCTGCTTCTCTCTCTCCCTCTGCCTGCTGCTCCCTCTGCTTGTGCTCTTGTCCTCTGTCAAATAAATAAATAAAATCTTAAACAGTAAACATACAGAAGGTAATCTGAAAAAAAAGTGAACCGATGCCATGTCCTTGGATAGGTATCGATATGTATCTACATGTCAGTTCTCTTGAAATTAGCCAATAATTTAAAGCTAGCTTAATCAAAATGTCCAGGTTTTTTTTGAGGTACTTGATAAACCAATTCTAAAATTTCTGTGGAGGAATAAGGTATCAAATATCTAAGTCACCATTAAAAGAGGAAGGAGGGGAGTCTTGCTTTAGCAAATATTGAGACAAACTGCAAAGCCATAGTTATAAAAATAGTGTGTTGCAAGAACAATGAATACACCAAAGGAACAGAACAGACTCGCAGGCAGAGCCAGGCATGTATAGGGACATAAAATGAGAGAGGTGGCACTGCCATTGGTGGGGGAAGGATGGGTTGTTCTTTGTGGCTTTCGGAAAAGTGGCTCAGTATATGGAGAGAAAAAAGATGATCCTTACCTCACCCCCCCCCCCCCCAGATAGACTCCAAGGGTGCCTGGGCAGCTCAGTTGGTTGTCTGCCTTGGGCTCGGTCCAATCCCAGAGTCCAGGGATCGAGCCTGGCGCTGGGCTCCCTGCTTGGTGGGCAGCCTGCTTTTCTCTCCTCTCCCTGCTCATCCTTTCTCGCTACCCTCTGTCTCTCTCTCAAATAATAGGTAGAATCTTAAAAGGAAAAAAAAAAAAAAAACAGAAAAAAAGATAGATTCCAGATGAAGTAAAGACCGAAATGTAAAGAATGAAACTATGGAGTTAAAGGGCGCCGGGCTGGCTCAGTCTGTGGAGTGTGCGACTCTTGATCTTAGGTTGTGAGTTTGAGCCCCAGGTTGGAAGAGATTACTTGCGGAAAAAAAGAAGAAGAAGAAAGAAAGAAAGAAAAGAAAGAAGAAAGAAAGAAAGAAAGAAAGAAATAAAGAAAAGAAAGAAGAAGAAAGAAAGAAAGAAAGAAGAAAGAAGAAAGAAGAAAAAGAAGAGAAAAAGAAAAAACAAGAAGAAGAAAAAGAAAGAAATTCCATTTCCTAACAGTTCTACGGGTTGGGAAGTCTGAGATCAGCATGGTTGGGTCCGGGCGAGGACTCTCTCCCTAGCTCACAGATGGCTGTCTTCCTGCTGTGTCCTCACAGGGAAAAAAAGCAAACTCTCTGGTATCTCTTCCTTCGACAACAGTAGTTCTATCAAGCCTCATCTAATTCCAGTTACCTCCCAAAGCCCTATTTCCAAGCACCACCACCCTGGGGCTTAGGGCTTCAACATTTGAATTTTGGGTGAAGGGGATGCAACCATTCAGTTCATAACAGTGACTTTTAAAGATTTTATTTATTTGAGGGAGAGTGATGGAGAGAGAGCACAAGTGGGGTGAAGGGCAGAGGGAGAAGCAGACTCCCAGTGAGCAGGGAGCCCAACAGCTCCATCCTGGGGTTCCGGGATCAGGGCCTGAGCCACCCAGGTGCCCCCATAACACTGACTTCTGAGGCTAGGTCAGAAAGGGCTTCAGCTGGGTTCTCTGGATATGCTTGTTCCTGGAAGCCAGCTGTCATGTTGTGAGGAACCACACAGAGACATGGAAGGGTTTTGTGTTCTAGACAGCCAGAATCAAAGGCCAGACACGTGTGTGAAGAAGCCTGGCGAGAGAGGACCCCAGCCCTAGATGCCATCTGGGTGCAATGGGAGACCCTAAGTGAGAGGCACTCAGCTGATGGAAGAATTTCTTTTTTTTTAAAGAGATTTTATTTATTTATTCATGAGAGACACAGAGAGAGGGAGAGAGAGGCAGAAACACAGGCAGAGGGAGAAGCAGGCTCCAAGCAGGGAGCCTGACGTGGGACTCTGTCCCGGGACTCCAAGATCATGCCCTGAGCCAAACAGAGCTCAACTGATGAGTCACCCAGGTGCCCCCCTTACACGGATCTTGATGAGCACCCAGTAAGGTACAGAATTGTCGAATCACTAGATTGTACTCCCGAAATTACTATAACACTGTATGTTCACTATACTGGAATTAAAATTAAAAACTTAACTGGGGGGCCTGGGTGGCTCAGTCGGTTAAGTGTGTGACTTGTGACTTCAGCTCAGGTAGTGATCTTAGTGGGATTGAGCCCCTAGTCAGGCTCCGCACACAGTGGGGAATCCTTTATCCCTCTCCCTGCCTCCCTGCTCATGCTCTCTCTCTCAAATAAATAAAATATATTTTAAGACCCTTAATTCAAAAAAGGGATTAAGAATACACTTATCTAGGGACTGGGTGGCTCAGTGGTTGAGCATCTGCTTTTGGCTCAGGCATGATCCTGGGGTCCTGGGATCGAGTCCCGCATTGGGACTCTGCTTCTCCCTCTGCCTATGTCTCTGCCTCTCTCTGTGTGTCTTAAAAAAATAAGAGTACACTTATCTAAATAAGTACTGAGAAAGGTATAGAATTGTTGAATCATTGTATTGTATATACTTGAAACTAATATAACACTGTATGTTAATTATACTTGAGTTTTTTTTAAAAGGTCACACCAAAACCAAAACCAAACAAAAACATTTCTGGTAGGAAAATCTGCAAGGAATGATCAATAAAATCTGAAAGAAAAAAAAAATGAGAGGGTTGCCAGGCTGGCTCAGTTGGTAGAGTGGTGTGAATTTGAGCCCCACGTTGGGGTAGAGATTACTTAAAAATAAAAATCTTAAAAAAATAAAACAACAGAGACATCAGTTAACACCTATTGATTAGGCAAAAATTAGAAAGCTGGGTGATACCAAGTGCTGGCAGGAGTAGCAGTGGCACTGACCAACAGAACAGACCAGCAAGCAGGCATGTAGTATGTGCTAATGCATGGTGAGTGAACTGGATAAACTGGCTAGCCTAGGGCTGGGGAACAGGGCCCCCTATGCACTGCAGGTGGGAGTGGATTGTGGCCCAGGCTTCTGGAAACTAACCCATTTATTCAGTCACAAATATTTCTTTGCTTCTTATTTCTCTCTCTCTTTTTTATTTTTATTTTTTAAAAGATTTTTTTATTTATTCATGAGTGACAGAGAGAGAGAGAGAGAGAGAGGCAGAGACATAGGCAGAGGTAGAAGCAGGCTCCATGCATGAAGGCGGCGCTAAACCACTGAGCCACCCGGGCTGCCCTCTCTCTCTCTTTTTTAAAGACTTTACTTAATTGACAGAGAGCACACAAGCAGGGGAGCAGGAGAGGGAGAAGCAGACTCCCTGCTGAGCAGGGAACCTAATGCAGGGCTCCATCCCAGGATCCTGGGATCATGACCTGAGCC
>NW_023330563.1:0-81299 GCF_011100685.1 Canis lupus familiaris
CGTCTACGTGGTCCTCACTTATGGACCTGGGACTACAGGCTGGATAGAGTGGCTCTGTTTCCCACAGGGGCCACCTGATACTGGTGACTGGGTTTATTCAATGCCTCACCAAGGTCTGAGGTTCTGTTCCCCATTGGGGCCTGCATGGGCCCTAGTGACTCTGGTCCTCAACAGGCATCATGGGACTGCGATAACTCTATTCCCTAGGGGGGCTTGTCACGCCTTTGACCGGGACCAGTTGGTCCATTCTGGCCTCAAACTAAATGGTATACTCTGGTTCCCTCTGGCCTCACCCTTTACCTGGGACTCTGGTCCCACCCTTGGGCTTCCACTTGGGCCTGGTGAAATCTGTCCTAGCTGGTTCCACCTGTATCGTGGTGGACTGTGTCGCCCCCTGGGTCTCGACCTGGACTTGGTGAATCCTGGCCCCAGCGCCTCACCTGGACCTTGGCTTAGTGTGGTCCCATCTGGACCTCACTGGATTTGGTGGCTCTGTGTTCCATTTTGGGCTCTCCTGGACCTGTTTCTTGTGGTATCCATCTGGTCCTCACACCGAAACACAATGACTCTGATCCATATTTTGGGCTACTCTCTGGACCGTTGACTCTGGTCCTTACCTGGGACCATTGCGACCTGGATACTCTCTTTTATACCTTGGCCTAACCTGGACATGTGACTGTGGGTCCCAACCTGGCCTCACCTTGATTGAGGTGACTGGTTCCCACCAGAGGACCTCACCTGGACCTGGGTACTCAGGTCCCTCAATATGGGCATCATGGGAACCTGGTCTTCGTTCCACATCGGGGCCTCATCTGGCCTATGTGATTCTCGTCCCCGCTTCCTGGGCCTCACCTGAAGGGGACTCAGGTCCCCCACCTGGATATCCACCAGAAACTCGGTGACTGTGGTCCCCTCTGGGGACTCTCGCCTGGAGCTGTGGACGGACACTGTCCTAACTCGGCCTCACAGGACTTCGTTGTGCATCTTACTCATCACTTAGGCCTCGTCTGACCTTGTGCTCTTTTCCCACCTGGCAACAATGAGAATGGTTACTCTGTTCCGCACCTGGGCCTCACAATGGAAATGATAACTTTGCTCTGCACTTTGGCCTCAACTGGTGATGACCCTGGTCACCCAACCGAGGCCTCAATCTGGACCTGGAGACTGTCGTCTCCACCTGGGTCTCACCTGGACCTGGTGACTCTCGTTCCCACATGAACCACACCTAGACCTGGTGACTGTGGTGTACTTGTAGACTCACATTTACCTGGTGATTCCAGTCCCCAGTGGGCCTCACCTGGATCTGGTGACTCTGGCCTGCAGGTTGGCCTCACTTGGACCTGGTGAGTGGGGTTGCCACCTGGGCCTCACCCAAACCTGGTGACTCAGGTCCCCACGTGGGCATCTTTGACATGTTAATCTGGTCCTTACCTGATCCTCTCCCAGACCCGGGGACTCTGCTCAACACCTGGGCCTCACCTGGACCTGGTTAATCTGGTCCCCATCTGGGCCTCACCCATTCCTGGTGACTTTGTTCGCCACCTGGACCTGATTGTTGTGGTCTCCTTCTTGGCCTCACCTGGAACTGGTCACTCTGATCGTATCTGCACGTCACCCAGATCTGGTGACTCTGGTCCTCACCTGTTGATCATTATGACCTGGATACTCTTCCACACCTGAGCCTCACCTGGACATGATGACTCTGGATCCACTCTGGGCCTCCCCCTGACATGGTGATTCTGGTCCCCATCTGGATGTCACCTAGACCAGGTGAATCTGCTACCCCTCTAGGCCTCAACCAAACCTGGTGACTCTAGTCCTCAAGTGGGCCTCACGGGACCTAGTGAATATGCTCCCCACCTGCGCCTCATCTGGACATGGTGACTCTGGTTCTACGTGGGCATCATCGGGACATGGTTACTCTATTCCCCACTGGGGACTGACCTGATCCTGGTAACTCTGGTCCTGACTTTGGCCTCTCTGTACCAGGTGATTCTGGCTCTAAGTGGCCCTCACCTGTAACTGGTGACTCTGATTCTAAGCATTGGCCTCAACTGACCTGGTGACTGTGGTTCCCATCGGACCTCACCTGGACCTCATGTCTCTGGTCCCACCTGGGCCTCACCAGGGCCTGGTGTCTCTGGTACCCCACCTGGGTAGCATCAGGATATGGTTACACTGTTCACTAACAGTGATCCAGCCGGACCTATTAACTCTGGTCTTCACCTGGGCCACACCTGTACATGGTGACACTGGTTCCCACCTGGGTCTCCCGTGGACATGGTGACTCAGATCCCCAATGGTCCTCACCTGTAACTGGTGATTCTCGTTTCCACATGGACATCATGTGGACCTGGTGGCTTCAGTGTTTCTAGCTTCTCATGTAACTCGTGACTCTGGTCCCCACCAGGCCCTCACCGGGACCTGGTCAGTGTGGTTGCCACCTGCATCTCACCTTCACCTGGTGATTCTGGTCTGCACCTGAGACTACCCTGGATCTAGTGACTGTGGTCCCCACCTGGGCTTCACCTGGATTTGGGGACTCCGGTCCCCATCTGGGGCTCACATGGCCCTGTTGACCATGGTCCACAACTGGGCAAAATTGGGACGCGGTGACTGTGTGTCCACAACTGGAACTCACCTGGACCACGTGACTCTGGTTCCCCTCTAGGTCTCACCGTGCCCTAGTGACTGTGAAACCCACTTTGGCCTGACTTGGACCTGCTGACCCTGGTTCCCACCTGCGACTGACGTCGAACTGTTGACTCTGGTTCTTTCAAGGGCCTCCCCTGGACCTGGTGATCCTGGTCCCCACCGGGCCTCACCTGGACTGGTGACTCTTGTCACCACTGGGGACTCAACTGGACCTGCTTACTGTGTTCCACACCTGGCCTCAATAAACCTGTTGACCATGGTCCCCAAGCCTACCTCACATGGACCTGTTGCCTCTGATCCCCACCGGGGCCCTCACGTGTACGTGGTTACTCTGGTCCTCACCTGGGCATCATTGGTCCTGGTGACTCTGTTCCACACCTGCGGCTCCCTGGACATGATGACTCTGGATCTCCCTGGCTATCAACCTGACCTGGTAACTCTGGTCCCCATAGAATGTCACCTGGACCAGGGGATTATGGTACCCCTCTGGGCCTCAACCAGGTCTGGTGACTCTGGTCCTCACTGGGCCTCACCTGGACCTAGTGAATATGCTCCATCTGGGCCTCCTTTGGACCTGGTGACTCTGGTCCCTACCTGGGCATCATCGGGACATGATTCCACTGCATGGCCTGTAGGTTGGCCACACCTGGACCTGGTAACTCTCGTCCCTACCTGGGCATCATTGGGACCTGGTTCCTCTGCATGGCCTGCAGGTTGGCCTCACCTGGACCTGGTGAGTGGGTTTCTCACCTGGGTCTCACCCTTGCCTAGTGACACAGGTCCCCACGTGGGCCTCACTTGGACCTGGTGAATCTGGTCCTTACCTGGTGGTCACCCGGAACTGGTAACTCTGGTCACCACATGGGAATCACCTGGGCCTGGTGAATTCTGGTCCCCATCTGGGCCTCACCCAGTCCTGTTGACTTTCTTCCCCACCTGGACCTGATTGCTGTGGACTCCTTCTTGGCTAACCTGGAACTGCTGACTCTGATGCTAACTGGGCTTCACCCAGATCTGGTGACTCTGGTCCTCACCTGTGGACCATTGTGACCTGGATACCCTGTTCCACACATGAGCCTCACCTGAATATGTTGACACTGGATCCCCTCTGGGCCTCAGCCTGACATGGGGACTCTGGTCCCCATCTGGATGTCACCAGACCAGGTGAATCTGGTACCCCTCTAGGCCTCACCTAGACCTGGTGACTCTGGTCCTCAACTGGGCCTCAACGGGACCTAGTGAACATGCTCCCCACCTGCGCCACATCTGGGCCTGGTGACTCTGGTTCTACCTGGGCATCATCGGGACATGGTTACTCTATTCCCACTTGGAGTGACCTGATCCTGGTAACTCTGGTCCTGACTGGCCTCTTCTGTACCAGGTGACTCTGGCTCCACCTCGGCCTCACCTGGAACTGGTGACTCTGATCCTAAGCATGGCCTCACCTGACCTGGTGACTGTGGTTCCCATAGGAACCTCACCTGGACCTCATGTCTCTGGTCCAAACTGGGCCTCACCAGGACCTGGTGTCTCTGGTATCCACCTTGGTAGCATCAGGATACGGTTACACTGTTCACTAACAGTGACCCAGCCGGACCTCTTAACTCTGGTCTTGAGCTGGTCCACACCTGAACATGGTGACACTGGTTCCCACCAGGGTCTCACCTGGACATGGTGAGTCAGATCCCCACCTGGTCCTCACCTGTAACTGGTGATTCTCATTCCCACATGGACATTATGTGGAACTGGTGGCTGCAGTGTTTCTAAGTTCTCATGTACCTCGAGCATCTGGTCCGCACCAGGGCCTCACCGGGACCTGGTGTGTGTGGTTGCCACCTGCACCTCACCAGGACCTGGTGATTCTGGTCTGCACCTGAGACTACCCTGGATCTTGTGACTGTGGTCCCCACCTGGGCTTCACCTGGATTTGGGGTCTCCGGTCCCAATCCGGGCCTCACCTGGCCCTGTTGTGCATGGTCTTCAACTGGACAAAATTGAGACCCGGTGACGGTGTTCCACAACTGGACCTCACATGGACCACGTGACTCTGGTCCCCCTCTGGGTCTCACCGTGCCCTAGTGACTGTGAACCCAACTTTGGCCTGACTTGGACGTGCTGACCCTGGTTGCCACCTGGGCCTGACCTCGAACTGTTGACTCAGGTTCTTTCAAAGGCCTCCCCTGCACCTGGTGATCCTGGTCCCCAATTTGGACTCAACTGGACGTGGTGACTCTTGTCACTACTGGGGACTCACCTAGACAGGCTTACAGTGTTCCACACCTGGGCCTCAGGTAGACCTGTTGACCATAGTCCCCTAGCCGGCCTCACGTGGCATTTTGGCTGTGATCCCCGCCGGGGCCTCACGTGTACCTGTTAACTCTGATCTTCACCTGGGCCTCATCTGGACCTAGTGACTCTGGTCCCCACCTGGGCTTCACCTGGATCTGGAGACTCTCCTCCCCACCTGGACTTCACCTCGATCTGGTGACTCTGTTCCACACCTGGACCTCTCCTGGACCTGGTGACTCTCTTTCCAACATGGACCTCACCTGGATCTGGTGACTCTGGTCTCAGTTTGGCCTCACCTGTACTGGTGTCTCTCGTCCCCACTTTGACCTAACTCAGAAATGCTGAATCTTGCCCCACCTAGGCCGCACCCAGAGCTGATGACTCTTGTCCCCAGCTATGCCTCAATTCGACCTGATGAATCTGGTCCTCACGTGGGCCTCACATGGACCTGGGACTCAGCTGGATAGAGTGGCTCTGGTTCCCACAAGGGGCACACCTGATACTGGTGTTTGTGGTCTTATTCTATGCCTCACCAGGATGTACTGATTCTGTTCCCCATCTGGGCCTGCATGGCCCTAGTGACTCTGGGCCTCACCGAGGCATCATTGGGACCTGGATCCTCTATTCCACACCTAGGGCTCACGTTGACCCGGGACCACTGGTCCCATTCTGGGCCTCAAACTAAACTGGTAACTCTGGTTCCCCTCTGGGCCTCACCCTTACCTGGTGACTCTGGTCACCCCTTGGGCTTCACTTGGGCCTGGTGAATCTGGTCCTTAGCTGGTCCACATTTGTATCTGGTGACTGGTCGCCCCCTGGCCTCACCTGGACTTGGTGAATCCTGTTGCCGCCAGCGCCTCACCTGGACCTTGTGACTGTGGTCCCATCTGGAACTCACCTGGATCTGGTGGCTCTGGTTCCCATATGGGGCTCTCCTGGACCTGTTTCCTGTGGTCTCCATCTGGTCTCACCCGGAACACAATGACTCTGATCCATATTTGGGCCTCTCCTGGACCTGTTGACTCTGGTCCGTACCTGGGCAACATTGCGACCTGGATACTCTCTTATATACCTGGGCCTCACCTGGACGTGGTGACTGTGGTCCCACCTGGGACTCACCTGGATGAGGTGACTGGTTCCCACAGGGACCTCACCTGGACCTGGTGACTCAGTCCTCATATGGGCATCATGGGACCTGGGTTCTCAGTTACACATCGGGGCCTCACCTGGACCTAGTGATTCTCGTCCCCCTCTGGGCCTCAGCAGGACGTGGTGACTCAGGTCCCCACCTGGATATCACCAGAACCAGGTGACTCTGGTCCCCCTCTGGGACTCTCCCGGAGCTGGGGACACTGGTCCTCAACTGGGCCTCAACAGGACCTGGTGAATCTACTCCTCACTAAGGCCTCGTCTGGACCTTGTGACTCTTTTCCCACCTGGCATCTTTGGGACATGGTTACTCTGTTCCCCACCTGGGCCTCACATGGACATGATAACTTTGCTCCACACTTTGGCCTCAACTGGTCCTGATGAATCTGGTCCCCCAACCTAGGCCTCAATCTGGACCTGGTGACTGTGGTCCCCACCTGGGTCTCACCTGGACCTGGTGACTCTCGTTCCCACATGAACCACACCAGGATCTGATGACTGTGTAGTTCTTGTAGAATCACTTTTAACTGGTGAATCCAGTCCCCACTAGGTCGTCACGTGATTCGGGTGACATGGCCTGAAGGTTGGCCTCACATGGACCTGGTTAGTGGGGATGCCACTTGGGCCTCACCCATACCTGGTGACTCAGGTCTCCACGTGGGCCTCTTGGACCTGGTTAATCTGGTCCTTACCTGGTCCTCTCCCAGACTCGGTGACTCTGGTCACCATCTGGGCCTCACCTGGACCTGGTGAATCCGAACCCATCTTGGCCTCACTCAGTGCTGGTGACTTTGTTCCCCACCTTGACCTGATTGCTGTGGACGCTTTCATGGCCTCACCTGGACCTGGTGACTCTGATCCTATCTGCGTGTCACCCAGACCTGGTGACTCTGGTCCTCACCTGGGCATCCTTGGTACCTGGTGACTCTGTTCCACACCTGAGCCTCACCTGGACATGAGGCTCTGGCCTCTGGAACCACTCTGGGCCAAAACCTGACCTGGTGACTCTGGTCTCCATCTGGATGTCACATGGACCAGGTGATTCCGGTACCCCTCTAGGCCTCAACCAGTTCTGGTGACTCTGGTCCTCAACTGGGCCTCACCTGGACCTAGTGAATATGCTCCAGCTGGGTCTCATTTGGACCTGATGACTCTTGTCCCTTCCTGGGCATCATCGGGACATGGCTCCACTGCATGACCTGCAGGTTAGCCTCACCTGGACCTCGTAACTCTGGTCCCTACCTGGGCATCATCGGGACATTGTTCCACTGCATGGCCTGCAGGTTGGCCTCACCTGGACCTGGTAACTCTAGTCCCTACCTGGGCATCATCGGGACATGGTTCCTCTGCATGGCCTGCAGTTTGCCCTCACCTGGACCTGGTGAGTGGGGTTGACACCTGGGCCTCACCCAGGCCTGGTGACACAGGTCCCCACGTGGGTCTCACTTGGACATAGTGAATCTGGTCCTTACCTGGACCTCACCCGGAACTGGTAACTCTGGTCACCACCTGGGAATCACCTGGACCTGGTGAATCTGGTCCCCATCTGGGCCTCACCCAGTCCTGGTGACTTTGTTCCCCACCTGGACCTGATTGCTGTGGACTCCTTCTTGGACTCACCTGGAACTGGTGACTCGGATCCTAAATGGGTCTCACCCAGATCTGGTGACTCTGGTCCTCCCCCGTGGACCATTATGATCTGGATGCTTTGTTACACACCTGAGCCTCACCTGGACATGATGACTCTGGATCCCCTCTGGGCCTCAGCCTGACATGGTGACTCTGGTCCCCATCTGGATGTCACCTAGACCAGGTGAATCTGGTACCCCTCTAGGCCTCAACTTGACCTGGTGACTTGGGCCCCAACTGGGCCTCACCGGGACCTAGGGAACATGCTCCCCAACTGCGCCTCATCTGGACCTGTTGACTCTGGTTCTACCTGGGCATCATCGGGATATGGTTACACTATTCCCCTCTGGGACTGACCTGATCCTGGTAACTCTGGTCCTGACTTTGGCCTCTTCTCTACCTGGTGAATCTGGCTCCACCTGGGTCTCACCTGTAACTGGTGACTCTGATCCTAAGCATGGCCTCACCTGACCTTGTGACTGTGGTTCCCATCGGGACCTCACCTGCTCCTCATGTCTCTTGTCTCACCTGGGCCTCACCAAGACTTGGTGTCTCTCGTACCCACTTGGGTAGCATCAGGATATGGTTACACTGTTCACTAACAGTGACCCAGCCGGACCTATTATCTCTGGTCTTCACCTCGCCACACCTGGACATGGTGACACTGGTTCCCACCTTGGTCTCACCTGGACATGGTGAGTCGGATCCCCACAGGGTCCTCACCTCTAACTGGTGATTCTCATTCCCACATGGACATCATGTGGACCTGGTGGCTGCAGTGTTTCTAGCTTCTCATGTACCTCGTGACTCTGGTCCCCACCAGGGCCTCACCGGGACCTGGTGAGTGTGGTTGCCACCTGCACCTCACCTGGACCTGGTGATTCTGGTCTGCACCTGAGACTACCCTGGATCTGGTGACTATGGTCCCAACCTGGGCTTCACCTGGATTTGGGCACTCCGATTCCCATCTGGGCCTCACCTGGCCCTGTTGACCATGGTCCTCAACTGGGCAAAATTGGGACCCGGTGACTGTTTCCACACCTGGACATCACCTGGACTAGGTGACTCTGGTCCCCCTCTGGGTCTCACCGTGCTCTAGTGACTGTGAACCCCACTTTGGCCTGACTTGGTCCTGCTTACCCTGGTTGCCACCTGCGCCTGACCTCGAACTGTTGACTCTGGTTCTTTCAAGGGCCTCCCCTGTACCTGGTGATCCTGGTTCCCACCTGGGCCTCACCTGGACCTGGTGACTCTTGTCACCACTGGGGTCTCTCCTGGACCTGGTGACTCTCGTTCCCACATGAACCACACCTGGACCTGGTGACTGTGGTGTTCTTGTAGACTCACATTTACATGGTGACTCTGGTCCCCGCTAGGGCATCACGTGGATCTGGTGACTTTGGCCTGCAGGTTTGCCTCACCTGGACCTGGTGAGTGGGGTTGCCACCTGGGCCTCACCCATAATTGGTGACTCAGGTCCCCACGTGGTCCTCTTCTACCTGGTGAATTGGTCCTTACCTGGTCCTCCTCTACACCGGGGGACTCTGGTCACCACCTGGGTTTCACCTGGACCTGGTGAATCTGCTCCCCATCTGGGCCTCACGCAGTCCTGGTGACTTTGTTCCCCACCTGGACCTGATTGCTGTGGACTCCTCCTTGGCCTCACCTGGAACTGGTGACTCTGATCCTATCTGCGAGTCACCCAGACCTGGTGAATCTGGTCCTCATCTGGGTCTCATTGGTACCTGGTGACTCTGTTCCACGCCTGAGCCTAACCTGGGTATGATGACTCTGGAACATCTCTGGGCCTCACCCTGACCTGGTGACTCTGGTCCCCATCTGGATGTCACCTAGACCAGGTGAATCTGGTTACCCCTCTAGGCCTCAAGTAGACCTGGTGACTCTGGTCCTCAACTTGGCCTAACCGGGACCTAGTGAATATGCTCCCCACCTGCACCTCATCTGGACCTGGTGACTCTGGTTCTACCTGGGCATCATCGGGACATGCTTACTCTATTCCACACTGGGACTGACCTGATCCTGGTAACTCTGGTCCTGACTTTGGCCTCTTCTGTACAAGGTGACTCTGGCTCCACCTGGGCCTCACCTGTAACTGGTGAATCCTCTTGCCACCTGCGCCTCACCTGGACTTTGAGACTGTGTTCCCACCTGGACCTCACCTGGATCTGGTGGCTCTGGTTCCCATATGGGGCTCTCCTGGACCTGGTTCCTGTGGTCTCCATCTGGCCTCACCTGGAACACAATGACTCTGCTCCATATTTGGGCCTCTGCTGGACCTGGTGACTCTGGTCCTTACCTGGGCATCATTGGGACCTGGATACTCTCTTACATACCTGGGCCTCACCTGGACCTGGTGACTGTGGTCCCACATGGGCCTCACCTGGACGAGGTGACTGGTTCCCACATGGACCTCACATGTACCTGGTGACTCAGGTCCTCATATGGGCATCATGCGACCTGGTTTCTCAGGTCCACATCGGGGCCTCACCTGGACCTAGTGATTCTCGTCCCCCTCTGGGCCTCACCCGGACGTGGTGACTCTGGACCCCACCTGGATATCACCAGAACCGGGTGACTCTGGTCCCCCTCTGGGATCACCCGGAGCTGGGGACACTGGTACTCAGCTGGGCCTCAACAGGACCTGGTAAATCTACTCTTCACTTAGGCCTCGTCTGGACCTTGTGACTCTTTTCCCACCTGGCATCAATGGGACATGGTTACTCTGTTCCCCGCCTGGGCCTCACATGGACATGATAACTTTGCTCCACACTTTGGCCTCAACTGGTCCTGATGACTCTGGTCCCCCCAGCTAGGCCTCAATCTGGACCTGGTGACTATGGTCCCCACCTGGGTCTCACCTGGACCTGGAGACTCTCGTTCCCAGATGAACCACACCTGGACCTGGTGAGTGTGGTGTTCTTGTAGACTCACATTTACCTGGTGACTCTGGTCCCCATCTGGACGTACCTAGACCAGGTGATTCTGGTTCCCCTCTAGGCCTCAACGAGATCTGGTGACTCTGGTCCTCAACAGGGCCTCACCTGGACCTAGTGAATATGCTTCATCTGGGCCTCATTTGGACCTGGTGACTCTGGTCCCTACCTGGACATCATCGGGACATGGTTCCACTGCATGGCCTGTAGGTTGGCCTGACATGGACCTGGTAACTCTGGTCCCTACCTGGGCATCATCGGAACATGGTTCCTCTGCATTGCCTGCAGATTGGCCTCACCTGGACCTGGTGCGTGGGGTTGGCACCTGGGTCTCACACATACCTGGTGACACAGGTCCCCACGTGGGCCTCACTTGGACATGGTGAATCTGGTCCTTACCTGGTTCTCTCCGAGACCCCGGATCGCTGGTCCCAACTGGGCCTCACCTGGACCTGGTGAATCTGGTCCCCATCTGGGCCTCACCCAATCCTGGTTACTTTGTTCCCCACCTGGACCTGATTGCTGTGGACTCTTTCTTGGCCTCAGCTGGAACTGGTGACTCTGATCCTATCTGCGCGTCTACCAGACCTGGTGACTCTGGTCCTCACCTGGGCATGATTGATACCTGGTGACTCTGTTTCACACCTGAGCCTCACCTGGACATGATGACTCTGGATCCTCTTGGGCCTCACCCTGACCTGGTGACTCTGGTCCCCATCTGGATGTCACTTTGACCAGGTGAATCTGGTAACCCTCTAGTCCTCAACCAGATCTGGTGTCTCTGGTCCTCAACTGGGCCTCACCAGGAC
The DNA here is from genome assembly GCF_011100685.1 of Canis lupus familiaris. Lineage (NCBI taxonomy): Eukaryota > Metazoa > Chordata > Mammalia > Carnivora > Canidae > Canis > Canis lupus. The sequence continues at coordinate 11,486 of NW_023330563.1, forward strand.
CTAGTGAATATGCTCCATCTGGGCCTCATTTGGACCTGGTGACTCTGGTCCCTACCTGGGCATCATCGGGACATGTTTCCACTGCATGGCCTGCAGGTTGGCCTCACATGGACCTGGTGAGTGTGGTTGCCACCTGCACCTCACGTGGACCTGTTGATTCTAGTCTGCACCTGAGATTACCCTGGATATGGTGACTGTGGTCCCCATCTGGGCTTCACCTGGATTTGGGGACTCCGGTCCCCATCTGGGCCTCACCTGGCCCTGTTGACCATGGTCCTCAGCTGGGCAACTTGGGACCCGGTGACTATGTTCCATAACTGGACCTCACCTGGACCAGGTGACTCTGGTCCCCTACTGGGTCTCACCTTGCCCTAGTGACTGTGAACCCCACATTGGCCTGACTTTGACCTGCTGACCCTGGTTGCCACCTGCGCCTGACCTCGAACTGTTGACTCTGGTTTTTCAAGGGCCTCCCCTGTACCTGGTGATCCTTGTCCCCACCTGGGCCTCATCATGACATGGTGACACTTGTCAAGACCGGGGACTCACCTGGACCTGCTTACTGTGTTCCACACCTGGGCCTCAAGTAGACCTGTTATCCATGGTCCCTAAGGCAGCCTCACATTGACCTGTTGCCTCTGATCCCCACCGGGGCCTCACGTGTACCTCTTAACTCTGGTCCCCACCTGTGACTCATCTGGACCTGGTGACTCTGGTTCTACCTGGGCATCATAGGACGTGGTTACTCTATTCCTCAGTGGGACAGACCTGATCGTGGTAACTCTGGTCCCGACTTTGGCCTCTTCTGTACCAGGTGACTCTGGCTCCACCTGGGCCTCACCTGTAAGTGGTGACTCTGATCCTAAGCATGGCCTCACCTGACCTGGTGACTGTGGTTTCCATCGGGACCTCATCTGGACCTCATGTCTCTGGTCCCACCTGGGCCTCACCAGGACCTTGTATCTGGTACCCACTTGAGTAGCATCAGGATATGGTTACACTGTTCACTAACAGTGACCCAGCCATACCTATTAACCCTGGTTTTCACCTGGTCCACACCTGGACATGGTGACACTGGTTCCCACCTGGGTCTCACCTAGACATGGTGAGTCAGATCCCCACCTGGTCCTCACCCGTAATTGGTGATTCTCGTTCCCACATGGACCGGATTGCTGTGGACACTGTTCCTCACCTGGGCCTCATCTGGACCTAGTGACTCTGGTCCCAACGTGGACTTCACCTGGATTTGGTGACTCTGGTCCCACCTGGAACTCCCCTGGATCTGGTGACTCTAGTCCTCAGTTTGGCCTCACCTGGACCTGGTGTCTCTCGTCCCCACTTTGACCTAACTCAGAACTGCTGAATCTTGCCCCACCTGGGCCTCACCCAGTCCTGGTGACTCTTGTCCCCAGCTATGCCTCAATTCGACCTGATGAATCTGGTCCTCACGTGGGCCTCACATGGACCTTGGACTCACCTGGATAGAGTGGCTCTGGTTTCCACAAGGGGCTCACCTGATTCTGTTGACTGTGGTCTTATTCTATGCCTCACCAGGACCTAGTGATTCTGTACCCCATCTGGGCCTGCATGGCCCTAGTGACTCTGGTCCTCACCCAGGCATCATTGGGACTTGAATACTCTATTCTAATTCTGGGCCTCACTTTGACCAGGGACCTCTGGTCCCATTCTGGGCCTCAAACTAAACTGGTTACTCTGGTTCCCCCTCTGGGCCTCACCCTTACCTGGTGACTCTGGTCTCCCCTTTGGCTTCACTTCGACCTGGTGAATCTGGTCCTTAGCTGGTCCTCACCTGGATCTGGTGACTGGTCACCACCTGGGCCTCACCTGGACTTGGTGAATCCTGTTGCCACCTGCGCCTCACCTGGACCTTGTGACAGTGGTCCCAACTGGAGTTCACCTGGATCTGGTGGCTCTGGTTCCCATATGGGGCTCTCATGGACCTGGTTACTGTGGTCTCCATCTGGCCTCACCTGGAACACTAAGACTCTGATCCATATTTGGTCCTCTCCTGGACCGGTTGACTCTTGTCCTTACCTGGGCATCATTGGGACCTGGATACTCTCTTATATACCTGGGCCTCACCAGGACCTGGTGACTGTGGTCCCACCTGGGACTCACCTGGACGAGGTGACTGGTTCCCACATGGACCTCACCTGGACCTGGTGACTCAGGTCCTCATATGGGCATCATGGGACCGGGTTTCTCAGTTCCACATTGGGACCTCACCTGGACCTAGTGATTCTCGTCCCCCTCTGGGCCTCACCCTGACTGGTGACTCTGGACCCCACCTATATCTGGTGACTCTGGCCTGCAGTTTGGCCTCACATGGACCTGGTAACTCTGGTCCCTAGATGGGCATCATCGGGACATGGTTCCACTGCAAGGCCTGCAAGATGGCATCACTTGGACCTGGTGACTGTGGTTGGCACTTGGGCCTCACCCATGCCTGGTGATACAGGTCCCCACGTGGTCCTCAGTTGGACCTGGTGAATCTGGTCCTTACCTTGTCCTCACCCGGAACTGGTAACTCCGGTCATCACCTGGGAATCACCTTGACCTTGTGTTTCTGGTCCCCATCTGAGCCTTCCCAGTCCTGGCGACTTTGTTCCCCACCTGGACCTGATTGTTTTGACTCCTTCTTGGCCTCACCTGCATCTGGTGACTGTGGTCCCACCTAGGACGCACCTAGACGAGGTGACTGGTTCCCACAGGGACCTCACCTGGACCTGGTGACTCAGGTCATCACATGGGCTTCATGGGACCTAGTTCAGTTCCATATCGGGGCTTCAACTGGACCTAGTGATTCTCCTCCCACTCTGGGCCTCACCCTGACGTGGTGACTCTGGTCCCCATCTGGATGTCACCTAGACCTGGTGAATCTGGTACCCCTCTAGGCCTCAACTAGATCTAGTGACTCTGGTCCTCACCTGGGCCTCAACGGGACCTAGTGAATATGCTCCCCACCTGCGCCTCATCTGGACCTGGTGACGCTGGTTCTATCTGGGCATCATCGGGACATGGTTACTCTATTCCCCTCTGGGACTGACCTGATCCTGGTAACTCTGGTCCTGACTTTGGCCTCTTCTCTACCAGGTGACTCTGGCTCCACCTGGGCCTCACCTGTAACTGGTGACTCTGATCCAAAGCATGGCCTCACCTTACCTGGTGACTGTGGTTCCCATCGGGACCTCACCTGGTCCTCAAGTCTCTGGTCTCACCTGGGCCTCACCAGGACTTGGTGTCTCTCGTACCCACCTGGGTAGCATCAGGATATGGTTACACTGTTCAGTAATAGTGACCCAGCCGGACCTATTATCTCTGGTCTTCACCTCGACACACCTGGACATGGTGACACTGGCTCCCACCTGGGTCTCACCTGGACATGGTGAGTCGGATCCCCACAGGGTCCTCACCTGTAACTGGTGATTCTCGTTCCCACATGGACATCATGTGGACCTGGTGGCTGCAATGTTTCTAGCTTCTCATGTACCTCGTGACTCTGGTCCCCACCAGTGCCTCACCGGGACCTGGTGACTGTGGTTGCCACCTGCACCTCACCTGGACCAGTGATTCTAGTCTGCACCTGAGACTACCCTGGATCCCGTGACTATGGTCCCAACCTGGGTTTCACCTGGATTTGAGCACTCCGATTCCCATCTGGGCCTCACCTGGCTCTGTTGACCATGGTCCTCAACTGGGCAAAAATGGGACCCGGTGACTGTGTTCCACACCTGGACCTCACCTGGACCAGGTGACTCTGGTCCCCCTCTGGGTCTCACCGTGCTCTAGTGACTGTGAACCCCACTTTGGCCTGACTTGGACCTGCTGACCCTGGTTGCCACCTGCGCCTGACCTCGAACTGTTGACTCTGGTTCTTTAAAGGGCCTCCCCTGTACCTGGTGATCCTGGTTCCCAACTGGGCCTCACCTGGACCTGGTGACTCTTGTCACCACCGGGGACTCACTTGGACCTGGTTACAGTGTTCCACACTGGGCCTCAAGTAGAACTCTAGACCATGGTCCCCAAGCCTGCCTCACATGGACCTGTTGCCTCTGATACCTACCAGCGCCTCACGTGTACCTGGTAACTCTGGTCCTCACCTGGGCCTCATCTGTACCTAGTGACTCTGGTCCCCACCTGGGATTCACCTGGATCTGGTGACTCTGGACCCCACCTGGACTTCACCTGGTATCTGGTGACTCTGGTCCCCACCTGGACCTCTCCTGGACCTGGTGACTCTCTTTCCAACATGGACCTCACCTGGATCTGGTGACTCTGGTCCTCAGTTTGGCCTCACCTGGACCTGGTGTCTCTCGTCTCCACTTTGACCTAACTCAGAACTGCTGTATCTTGCCCCACCTATGAAGCACCCAGACATGGTGACCCTTGTCCCCAGCTATGCCTCAATTCGACCTGATGAATGTGGTCCTCACGTGGGCCTTACATGGACCTGGGACTCAGCTGGATAGAGTGGCTGTGGTTCCCACAAAGGACTCACCTGATACTGGTGACTGGGGTCTTTTTCTATGCCTCACCAGGACCTAGTGATTCTGTTCCCCATCTGGGCCTGCATGGCCCTAGTGACTCTGGTCCTCACGCAGCATCATTGGGACCTGGATACTCTATTCCACACCTGGGCCTCACTTTGACCAGGGACCTCTGGTCCCATTCTGGGCCTCAAACTAAACTGGTTACTCTGATTCCCCCTCCGGGCCTCACACTTACCTGGTGAATCTGGTCACCCGTTGGGCTTCACTTGGGCCTGGTGAATCTGGTCCTTAGCTGGTCCTCACCTGGATCTGGTGACTGGTCGCGACTTGGGCCTCACCTGGACTTGGTGAATCCTGTTGCCACCTGCGCCTCACCTGGACCTTGTGACTGTGGTCCCACCTGGTCCTCACCTGGATCTGGCAGCTCTGGTTCCCATAAGGGGAACTACTGGACCTGGTTCCTGTGGTCTCCATCTGGCCTCACCTGGAACACAATGACTCTGATCCATATTTGGGCCTCTCCTGGACCTGTTGACTCTGGTCCTTACCTGGGCTCATTGGACCTGGATACTCTCTTATATAACTTGGCCTCACCTGGACCTGGTGACTGTGGTCCCACCTGGGCCTCACCTGGACAAGGTGACTGATTCCCACAGGGACCTCACCTGGACCTGGTGACTCAGGTCCTCATATGGGCATCATGGGACCTGGTTTCTCAGTTCCACATCGGGGCCTCACCTGGACCTAGTGATTCTCGTCCGACTCTGGGTCTCACCCTGACGTGCTGACTCTGGTCCCCACCTGGATATCACCAGAACCGGGTGACGCTGGCCCCCCTCTGGAACTCACTCAGAGCTGGGGACCCTGGTCCTCAACTGGGCCTAAACAGGACCTAGTGAATCTACTCCTCACTTAGGCCTCGTCTGGACCTTGTGACTCTTTCCCCACCTGGCATCAATGGGACATGGTTACTCTGTTCCCCACCTGGGCCTCACCTGGACATGATAACTTTGCTCCACACTTTGGCCTCAACTGGTCCTGATGACTCTGGTCCCCCCACGTAGGCCTCAATCTGGACCTGGTGACTGTGGTCCCCACCTGGTTCTCACCTGGACCTGGTGTCTCTCGTTCCCACATGAACCACACCTGGACTTGGTGACTGTGGTGTTCTTGTAGACGCACATTTACCTGGTGACTCCGGTCCCCACTAGGGCCTCACGTGGATCTGGTGACTCTGTCCTGAAGGTTGGCCTCACCTGGACCTGTTGAGTGGGGTTGCCACCCCATACCTGGTGACTCAGTTCCCCACGTGGGCCTCTTGGACCTGGTGAATCTGTTCCTTACCTGGTCCACTCCCAGACCCGGGGACTCTGGTCACCACCTGGGCCTAACCTGGAACTGTTGAATCTGGTCCCCATCTGGGCCTCACCCAGTCCTGGTGACTGTGTTCCCCACCTGGACCTGATTGCTGTGGACTCTTTCTTGGCCTCACCTGGAACTGGTGACTCTGATCCTATCTGTGTGTCACCCAGACCTGGTGACTCTCGTCCTCACCTGGGCATCATTGGTACCTGGTTACTCTGTTCCACACCTGAGCCTCACCTGGACATGATGTCTCTGGGACGTCTCTGTGCCTCACCCTGACCTGGTGATCTGGTCCCCATCTGGATGTCACCTGGACCAGGTGATTCTGGAACCCCTCTAGGCCTCAACCAGATCTGGTGACTCTTGTCCTCAAGTGGGCCTCACCTGGACCTAGTGAATATGCTCCATCTGGGCCTCATTTGGACTTGGTGACACTGGTCACTCACTGGGCATCATCGGGAAATGGTTCCACTGCATGGCCTCCTGGTTTGCCTCACCTGGACCTGGTGACTCAGGTCCTCATTTGGGCATCATGGGACCTGGGTTCTCAGTTCCACATCGGGGCCTCATATGGACCTAGTGATTGTCGTCCCCCTCTGGGCCTCATCCTGACGTGGTGACTCAGGTCCGCACCTGGATATCACCAGAACCGGGTGACAGTGGTCCCCCTCTGTGACTACCCGGAGCTGGGGACACTGGTCCTCAACTGGGCCTCAACAGGACCTGGTGAATCTACTCCTCACTAAGGCCTCGTCTGGACCTTGTGACTCTTTTCCCACCCGGCATCAATGGGACATGGTTACTCTGTTCCCCACCTGGGCCACACATGGACATGATAACTTTGCTCCACACTTTGGCCTCTACTGGTCCTGATGACTCTGGTCCCCCGACCTAGACCTCAATCTGGATCTGGTGACTATGGTCCCCACCTGGGTCTAACCTGTACCTGGTGACTCTTGTCCCCACATGAACCACACCAGGATCTGGTGACTGTGTTGTTCTAGTAGAATCACTTTTAACTGGTGACTCCAGTCCCCACTAGGTCCTCACGTGGATCGGGTGACTTGGCCTGCAGGTTGGCCTCACATGGACCTGGTTAGTGGGGATGCCACTTGGGCCTCACCCATACCTGGTGACTTAGGTCTCCACGTGGTCCTCTTGGACCTGGTGAATCTGGTCCTTACCTGGTCCTCTCCCAGATCCGGGGACTCTGGTCACCACCTGGGCCTCACCTGGACCTGTTGAATCTGCTCCCCATCTGGGCCTCACCCAGTCCTGGTGACTGTGTTCCCCAGCTGGACCTGATTGCTGTGGACTCTTTCTTGGCCTCACCTGGAACTGGTGACTCTGATCCTATCTGCGCGTCACCCAGATCTGGTCACTCTGGTTCTCACCTGTGGACCACTATGACCTGGACACTTTGTTCGACACCTGAGACTCACCTGGACATGATTACTCTGGAGCTTCTCTGGGCCTTACCCTGACCTGGTGACTCTGGTCCCCATCTGGATGTCACCTGTACCAGGTGATTCTTGTACCTCTCTAGGCCTCAACCAGATCTGGTGACTCTTGTCCTCAACTGGGCCTCACCTGGACCTAGTGAATATGCTCCATCTGGGCCTCAATTGGACCTGGTGACTCTTGTCCCTTCCTGGGCATCATCGGGACATGGCTCCACTGCATGACCTGCAGGTTGGCCTCACCTGGACCTGGTAACTCTGGTCCCTACCTGGGCATCATCGGGACATGGATCCACTGCATGGCCAGCACGTTGGCCTCACCTGGACCTGGTAACTCTAGTCCCTACCTGGGCATCATCGGGACATGGTTCCTCTGGATGGCCTGCAGGTTGCCCTCACCTGGACCTGGTAAATCTGGTCCCTACCTGGGCATCATCGTGACACGGTTCCTCTGCTTTCCTGCAGTTTGGCTTCACCTTGACCTGGTGAGTGGGGTTGCCACCTGTGCCTCACCCATACCTGGTGACACAGGTCCCCACGTGGGCCTCACTTGGACCTGGTGAATATGGTCCTTTCTTGGTCCTCACCCGGAACTGGTAACTCTGGTCATCATCTGGGAATCTCCTGGACCTTGTGAATCTGGCCCCCATCTGGGCCTCACCCAGTCCTGGTGAATTTGTTCCCCACCTGGACATGATTGCTGTTAAATCCTTATTGGCCTCACCTGGAACTGGTGACTCTGATCCTAACTGGCCTCACCCAGATCTGGTGACTCTGGTCCTCACCTGCTGGCCCATTATGACCTGGATACTCTGTTCCACACCTGAGCCTCACCTGGACATGATGACTCTGGATCCCCTCTGGGCCTCAGGCTGACATGGGGACTCTGGTCCCCATCTGGATATCACCAAGACCAGGTGAATCTGGTACCCCTCTATGCCTCAACTAGACCTGGTGACTCTGGTCCTCCACTGGGCCTCACCTAGACCTAGAGAATATGCTCCAACTGGGCTTCATTTGGACATGGTGATTCTTATACCTACCTCGGCATTACCGGGACATGGTTCCACTGCATGCCCTGCAGGTGTGCCTCACCTTGACCTGATAACTCTAGACCCCACCTGGGCATAATCGGGACATGGTTTCTCGGCATGGCCTGCAGGTTGGCCACACTTGGACCTAGTGAGTGGGGTTGTCACCTGAGACTCACCCATGCCTGGTGACACAGGTCCCCACGTGGGCCTCACTTGGACCTGGTGAATCTGGGCCTTACCTGGTCCTCACCCGGAACTGGTAACTCTGGTCACCACTTGGGAATCACCTGGACCTGGTGAATCTGGTCCCAATCTCGGCCTCATCCAGTCCTGGTGACTTTGTTCCCCACCTGGACCTGATTGCTGTGGACTCCTTCTTGGCCTCACCTGGAACTGGTGAGTCAGATCCTATTACGCGTCACCCAGACCTGGTGACTCTGGTCCTCACCTGGGCATTATTGGTACCTGGTGACTCTGTTCCACACCTGAGCCTCACCTGGACATGATGACTCTGCAACCACTCTGGGCCTCACCCTGTCCTGGTGACTCTGGTCCCCATCTGGATGTCACCTGGACCAGGTGATTCTGGTTCCCCCCTAGGCCTCAACCAGATCTGGTGACTCTGGTCCTCAACAGGGCCTCACCAGGACCTAGTGAATATGCTTCATCTGGGCCTCATTTGAACCTGTTGACTCTGGTCCCTACCTGGGCATCATCGGAACACGGTTCCTCTGCATTGCCTTCAGATTGGCCTCACCTGAACCTGGTGAGTGGGGTTGCCACCTGGGTCTCACACATACCTGGTGACACAGGTCCCCACGTGGGCCTCACTTGGACCTGGTGAATCTGGTCCTTACGTGGTTCTCTCCGAGACCCGGGATCGCTGGTCCCCAACACGGCCTCACCTGGACCTGTGGAATCTGGTCCCCATCTGGGCCTCACCCAGTACTGGTGACTTTGTTCCCCACCTGGACCTGATTGCTGTGGACTCTTTCTTGGCCTCACCTGGAACTGGTGACTCTGATCCTATCTGCGCGTCACCCAGTCCTGGTGACTCTGGCCCTCACCTAGGCATCACTGCTACCTGGTGACTCTGTTCCACACCTGAGCCTCACATGGACATGGTGACTCTGGAAACTCTGGGCCTCACCCTGACCTGGTGACTCTGGACCCATCTGGATGTCACCTGGACCAGGTGATTCTGGTACCCCTCTAGGCCTCAACCAGGTCTGGTGACTCTTGTCCTCAACTGGGCCTCACCTGGAACTATTGAATATGCACCATCTGGGCCTCATTTGGACCTGGTGACTCTCTTCCCTACCTGGGCATCATCGGGACATGTTTCCACTGCATGGCCTTTAGGTTGGCCGCACCTGGACCTCGTAACTGTGGTTCTACCTGGGCGTCATCGGGACGTGGTTAATCTATTCCCAGTGGGAGTGACCTGATCCTGGTAACTCTGGTTCTGACTTTGGCCTGTTCTGTGCCATGTGACTCTGGCTCCCTCTGGACCTCTCCTGTAAGTGGTGACTCTGATCCTAAGCCTGGCCTCACCTGAACTGGTGACTGTGGTTTCCATCGGTACCTCACCTGGTCCTCATGTCTCTGGTCCCAACTGGGACTCACCAGGACCTTGTATCTGGTACCCACCTGAGTAGCATCAGGATATGGTTACACTGTCCACTAACAGTGACCCGGCCGGACCTATTAACTCTCGTCTTCACCTGGTCCACTCTTGGACATGGTGACACTGGTTCCCACCTGGGTCTCACCTGGACATGGTGAGTCAGATCCCCACCTGGTCCTCACCTGGAACTGGTGATTTTCGTTCCCACATGGACATCATGTGGACCTGGTGACTGCAGTGTTTCTAGCTTCTCATGTACCTCGTGTCTCTGGTCCCCACCAGGGCCTCACCGGGACCGGGTTGGTGTGGTTGGCACCTGCACCTCACATGGACCTGGTGATTCTCGTCTGCACCTGAGACCACCATGGATCTGGTGACTGTGGTCCCCACCTGTGCTTCACCTGGATTTGGGGACTCCGGTCCCCATCTGGGCCTCACCTGGCCCTGTTGACCATGGTCCTCAACTGTGCAAAATTGGGACCCAGTGACTGTGTTCCACAACTGCACCTCACCTGGACCAGGTGACTCTGGTGCCACTCTGGGTCTCACCGTGCCCTAGTGACTGTGAACCCCACTTTGGCCTGACTTGAACCTGCTGACCCTGGTTGCCACCTGCGCCTGACCTCGAACTGTTGACTCTGGTTCTTTCAAGGGCCTTCCATGGACCTGGTGATCCTGGTCGGACCTGGGCCACACCTGGACGTGGTGACTCCTGTCACCAATGGGGACTCACCTGGACCTGCTTACTGTGTTCCACTCTTGGGACTCAAGTAGACCTGTTGACCATGGTCCCCAAGCTGGTCTCACATGGACCCGTTGCCTCTGATCCCCACCGGGTCCTCACGTATACCTGGTAACTCTGGTCCTCACCTGGGCCTCATCTGGACCTAGTGACTCTGGTCCCCACCTGGGCTTCACATGGATCTGGTGACTCTGGTCCCCACCTGGACTTCACCTGGATCTGGTGACTCTGGACCCCACCTGGACCTCTCCTGGACCTGGTGACTCTCTTTCCAACATGGACCTCACCTGCATCTGGTGACTCTGGTCCTCAGTTTGGCCTCACCTGGACCTGGTGTCTCTCGTCCCCACTTTGACCTAACTCAGAACTGCTGAATCTTGCCCCACCTAGGCCGCACCCAGACCTGGTGACGCTTGTCCCCAGCTATGCCTCAATTCGACCTGATGAATCTGGTCCTCACGTGGGCCTCACATGGACCTGGGACTCAGCTGGATAGAGTGGCTCTGGTTCTCACAAGGGGCTCACCTGACACTGCTGAATGTAGTCTTATTCCATGCCTCACCAGGACCTAGTGATTCTGTTCCCCATCTGCTCCTGAATGGCCCTAGTGACTCTGGTCCTCACCCAGGCGTCATTGGGACCTGGATACTCTATTCCACACCTGGGCCTCACTTTAACCAGGGACCTCTGGTCCCATTCTGGGCCTCAAACTAAACTGGTTACTCTGGTTCCCCCTCTGGGCCTCACCCTGACCTGGTGACTCTGGTCACCCGTTGGGCTTCACTTGGGCCTGGATTTTCTGGTCTTAGCTGTTCCCCACCTGGATCTGGTGACTGGTCGCCACCTGGGCCTCACCTGGACTTGGTGAATCCTGTTGCCACCTCCGCCTCACCTGGACCTTGTGACTCTGGTCCCACCTGGACTTCACCTGGACGAGGTGACTGGTTCCCACAGGTACCTCACCTGGACCTGGTGACTCAGGTCTTATATATGCATCATGGGACCTGGTTTCTCATTTCCACATAGGGGCCTCACCTGGACCTAGTGATTCTTGTCCCCTTCTGCGCCTCACCCTGACGTGGTCATTCTGGTCCCCACCTGGATATCACCAGAACCGGGTGACACACCCGGAGCTGGGGACACTGGTCCTCAACTGGGCCTCAACAAGACCTGGTGAATCTACTCCTCACTTAGGCCTCGTCTGGACCTTGTGACTCTTTTCCCACCTGGCATCAATGGGACATGGTTATTCTGTTCCCCACCTGGGCCTCACCTGGACATGATAACTTTGATCCACACTTTGGCCTCAAATGCTCCTGATGACTCTCGTCCCCTCACCTAGGCCTCAATCTTAACCTGGTGACTGTGGTCCCCACCTGGGTCCTACCTGCACCTGTTGACTCTCGTTCCCACATGCACCACACCTGGACCTGGTGACTGTGGTGTTCTTGTAGACTCACATTTACCCGGTGACACCGGTCCCAACTAGGGCCTCACCTGGATCTGCTGACTGTGGCCTGCAGGTTGGCCTCACCTGGACCTGGTGAGTGGGGTTGCCACCTGAGCTTCACCCATACCTGGTGACTCAGGAACCCACGTGGTCCTCTTGGACCTGGTTAATCTGGTCCTTACATTGTCCTCTCCCAGACCCGGGGATTCTGGTCACCACCTCGGCTTGACCTGGACCTGGTGAATCTCTTTCCCATCTGGGCCTCACCCAGTCCTGGGGACTTTGTTCCCCACCTGGACCTGATTGCTTTGGACTCTTTCTTGGCCTCACCTGGAACTGGTGACTCTATCCTCTCTGCGCGTGACTCAGGCCTGGTGACTCTGGTCCTCACCTGGGTATCATTGGTACCTGGTGACTCTGTTCCACACCTGAGCCTCACCTGGACATGATGACTCTGGAAACACTCTGGGCCACACCCTGACCTGGTGACTCTGGTCCCCATCTGGATGTCACCTGGACCAGGTAATTCTGGTATCCCTCTAGGCCTCAACCAGATCTGGTCTCTGGTCTTCAAATGGGCCTCGGCTGGACCTAGTGAATATGCTCCATCTTGGCCTCATTTGGACCTGGTTACTCTGGTCCCTACCTGGGCATCATGGGGACCTGGTTCCACTGCAAGGCCTGCAGGTTGGCCTCACCTGGACCTGGTGAGTGGGGTTGCCACTTGGGCCTCACCCATACCTGGTGACACAGGCCCCTACGTGGGCCTCACTTGGACCTGGTGTATCTGGTAATTCTGGTCACCACCTGGGAATCACCTGGACCTGGTGAATCTGGTAACTCTGGTCACCACCTGGGAATCTCCTGGACCTGGTGAATCTGTGTCCCCATCTGGGCCTCACCCAGTCCTAGTGACTTTTTTCCCCACCTGGACCTGATTGCTGTGGACTCCTTCTTAGCCTCACCTGGAACTGTTGACTCTGATCCTAACTGGGCCTCACCCAGATCTGTTGACTCTGGTCCTCACCTGCTGGACCATTATGACCTGGATACTCTGTTCCACACCTGAGACTCACCTGGACATGATGACTCTGGATCCCCTCTGGGCCTCTCACTGACATGGTGACTCTGGTCCCCATCTGGACGGCACCTAGACCAGGTGAATCTGGTAGCCCCTCTAGACCTCAACTAGACTTGGTGACTCTTGTCCTCTACTGGGCCTCAACGGGGCGTAGAGAATATGCTCCCCACCTTCGCCTCATCTGGACCTGGTGACTCTGGCTCCACCGGGGCCTCACCTGTAACTGGTGAATCTGATCCTAAGCATGGCCTCACCTGACCTGGTGACTGTGGTTCCCATCGGGACCTCACCTGGACCTCATGTCTCTGGTCCCAACTGGGCCTCAACTGGACCTTGTGACTGTGGTCCCACCTGGACCTCACCTGGATCTGGTGGCTCTGGTTCCCATATGGGGCTCTCCTGGACCTGGTTACTGTGGTATCCATCTGGCCTCACCTGGAACACAAACACTCTGATCCATATTTGGGGCTCTCCTGGACCTGTTGACTCTGGTCCTCACCTGGGCATCTTTGGTACTTGGTGACTCTGTTCCACACCTGAGCCTCACCTGGACATGATGACTCTGGAAACACTCTGGGCCTCACCCTGACCTAGTGACTCTGCTCCCCATCTGGATGTCACCTGGACCAGGTGTTTCTGGTACGGCTCTAGGCCTCAACCAGATCTGGTGAATCCTGTCCTCACTGGTCCTCACCTGGATCTAGTGAATATGCTCCATCTGGGCCTCATTTGGACCTGGTGACTCTGGTCCGTACCTGGGCATCATCGGGACATGGTTCCACTGTATGGCCTGAAGGTTGGCCTCACCTGGACCTGGTGACTCTGATCCTTACCTGGGCATCATCGGGACATGGTTCCATTGCTTGGCCTGCAGGTTGGCCTCACCTGGACCTGGTAACTCTGGTTCCTACCTGGGCATCATCGGGACATGTTCCACTGCATGGCCTGCAGGTTGGCCTCACCTGGAGCTGAGAACTGTATTCCCTACCTGGGCATCATCAGGACATGGTTCCTCTCCATGGCCTGCAGGTTGGCCTCACCTGGACCTGGTGAGAGGGGTTGTCTCCTGGGCCTCACCCATGCCTGGTGACACAGGTCCCCACGTGGGCCTCACTTGGACCTGGTGAATCTGGTCCTTACCTGGTCCTCACCCGGAACTCGTAACTCTGTTCACCACCTGGGAATCACCTGGACCTGGTGAATCTGGTTCCCATCTGGGCCTCACCCAGTCCTCGGTACTTTGTTCCCCACCTGGACCTGATTGCTGTGGACTCTTTCTTGGCCTCACCTGGAACTGGTGACTCTGATCCTATCTGCGAGTCACCCAGACCTGGTAACTCTGGTCCTCAACTGGGCATCATTGGTACCGGGTGACTGTTCCACACCGGAGCCTCACCTGGACATGATGACTCTGTATCCCGTCTGGGCCTCACCCTGACGTGGTGACTCTGGTCCCCATCTGGATGTCACGTAGACCAGGTGAATCTGGTATCCCTCTAGACCTCAACTAGACCTGGTGGCTCTGGTCCTCATCTGGGCCTCACCGGGACCTAGTAAATATGCTCCCCACCTGGCCTCATCTGGACCTGGTGACTCTGGTTCTACCTGGGCATCATCGGGACATGGTTACTGTATTCCCCACTGGGACTGACCTGATCCTGGTATCTCTGGTCCTGATTTGGGCTCTTCAGTACCAGGTGACTCTGGGTCCATCTTGGGTTCACCGGTAAGTGGTGACTCTGATCCTAAGCATGGCCTCACCTGACCTGGTGACTGTGGTTCCCATCGGGACGTCACCTGGACCTCGTGTCTCTGGTCCCACATGGGCCTCACCAGGACCTGGTGTCTCTGGTACCCACCTGGGTAGCATCAGGATACGGTTACAGTGTTCACTAACAGTACCCATCCGGACCTATTAACTCTGGTCTTCACCTGGGCCACACCTGGACATGTTGACACTGGTTCCCACCTGGGTCTCACCTGGACATGGTCAGTCGGATCCACAAATGGTCCTCCCATGTAACTGTTGATTCTCATTCCCACATAGACACCATGTGGACCTGGTGGCTGCAGTGTTTCTAGCTTCTCATGTACCTCGTGACTCTGGTCCCCACCAGGGCCTCACCGGGACCTGGTGAGTGTGGTTGCCACCTGCACCTCACCTGGACCTGGTGATTCTGGTCTGCACCTGAGACTCCCCTGGATCTGTAGACTGTGGTCCCCACCTGGGCTTCACCTGCTTTGGGGACTACGGTCTCCATCTGGGCCTCACCTGACCCTGTTGACCATGGTCCTCAGCTGGGTAAAATTGAGAACCGGGGACTGTGTTCCACAACTGGACCTCACCTGGACCATGTGACTCTGGTCCCCCTCTGGGTCTCACCATGCCCTAGTGACTGTGAACCCCACATTGGCCTGACTTGGACGTGCTGACCCTGGTTGCCACCTGCGCCTGACCTCAAACTGTTGACTCTGGTTCTTTCAAGGGCCTCCCCTGTACCTGGTGATCCTGGTCCCCACCTGGGCCTCACCTGACGTAGTGACACTTGTCACCACCGGGGACTCACCTGGACTTGCTTACTGTGTTCCACACCAGGGCCTAAGTAGACCTGTTGACCATGGTCCCCAAGCCGGCCTCACATTGACCTGTTGCCTCTGATCCCACCGGGGCCTCACGTGTATCTGGTAACTCTGGTCCTCACCTGGGCCTCACCTGGACCTAGTGACTCTGGTTCCCACCTGGGCTTCACCTGGATCTGGTGAGTCTGGTCCCCACCTGGTCTTCAATTGGATCTGGTGACTCTGGTCCCCACCTGGACCTCTCCTGGACCTGGTGACTCTCTTTCCAACATGGACCTCACCTGGATCTGGTGACTCTGGTGCTCAGTTTGGCCTCACCTGGACCTGGTGTCTCTCGTCCCCACTTTGACGTAACTCAGAATTGCTGAATTTTGCCCCACCTAGGACGCACCCAGAGCTGGTGACTCTGGTCCCCATCAATGCCTCAATTTGACCTGATGAATCTGGTTTTCACGTAGGCCTCACATGGACCTGAAACTCAGCTGGATAGAGTAGCTCTGATTCCCACAAGGGGCTCAGGTGATACTGGTGAATGTGGTCTTATTCTATGCCTCATCAGGAAGTAGTGATTCTGTTCCCCATCTGGGCCTGCATGGCCCTAGTGACTCTGGTCCTCACCCAGGCATCATTGGGACCTGGATACTCTATTCCACACCTGGGCCTCACTTTGACCAGGGACCTTTGGTCCCATTCTGGGCCTCAAACAAACTGGTTATTCTGGTTCCCCCTCTGGGCCTCACCCTGACCTGGTGACTCTGGTCCCCATCTGGATGTCACCTGGACCAGGTGATTCTGGTACCCCTCTAGGCCTCAACCAGATCTGGTGACTCTGGTCCTCAACTGAGCCTCACCTGGACCTAATGAATATGATCCATCTGGGCCTCATTTGTACCATGTGACTCTGGTCGCTACCTGGGCATCATCGGGACATGGTTCCACTGCAAGGCCTGCAGGTTGGCCTCACCTGGACTTCGTGAGTGGGGTTGACACCTGGGGCTCACCCATACCTTGTGACTCAGATCCCCACGTGGGCCTCTTGCACCTGGTGAATCTGATCCTCAACTGGTCCTCTCCCAGACCCGGGGACTCTGGTCGCCACATGGTCCTCACCTGGACCTGGTTTATCTGGTCCCCCTCTGGGCCACACCCAGTCCTGGTGACTTTGTTCCCCACCTGGACCTGATTGCTGTGGACTCTTTCTTGGCCACACCTGGAACTGGTGACTCTGATCCTATCTGCGCGTCACCCAGACATGGTGACTCTGGTCCTCACCTGGGCATCATTTGTACCTGGTGACTCTGTTCCACACCTGAGCCTCACCTGGACATGATGACTCTGGAACCTCTCTGGGCCTCACCCTGACCTGGTGAGTCTGGTCCCCATCTGGATGTCACCTGGACCAGGTGATTCTGGTACCCCTCTAGGCCTCAACCAGATCTTGTGACTCTTTTCCTCAACTGGGCCTCACCTGGACCTAGTGAATATGCTCCATCTGGCCTCATCTGGATCTGGTGACTCTGGTCCCCACCTGGACCTCTCCTGGACCTGGTGACTCTCTTTCCAACATGGACCTCACCTGGATCTGGTGACTCTGGTCCTCAGTTTGGCCTCACGAGTACCTGGTTTCTCTGGTACCCACCTGAGTAGCATCAGGATATGGTTACACTGTTCAATAACAGTGACCCAGCCGGACCTATTAACTCTATTCTTCACCTGGGCCACACCTGGACATGGTGACACTGGTTCCCACCTGGGTGTCACCTGGACATGGTGAGTCGGATCCCCACCTGGTCCTCACCTGTAACTGGTGATTCTCCTTTCCACATGGACATCATGTGGACCTGGTGGCTGTAGTGTTTCTATCTTCTCATGTACCTCGTGACTCTCGTCCCAACCAGGGCCTCACCGGGACCTGGTGAGTGTGGTTGCCACCTGCACCTCATCTGGACCTGGTGATTCTGGTCTGCACCTGAGGCTACCCTGGATCTGGTGACTGTGGTCCCCACCTGGGCTTCACCTGGAATTTGGGGACTCCGGTCCCCATCTGGGCCTCACCTGGCCCTGTTGACCATGGTCCTCAACTGGGCAAAATTGGGACCCGGTGACTGTGTTCCACAACTGGACCTCACCTGGACCAGGTGACTCTGGTCCCCCTCTGGGTCTCACCGTGCCCTAGTGACTGTGAACCCCACTTTGGCCTGAGTTGGACTCCTGCTGACGCCCTGGTTGCCACCGCCCTGCGCCTGAACCTCGACGGTTGACCCTGGTCTCGTCAAGGGCCTACACTGTACCTGGTGATCCTGGTCCCCAATTGGGCCTCAACTGGACGTGGTGACCCTTGTCACCACTGGGGACTCACCTGGACATGATTACTGTGTTCCACACCTGGGCCTCAAGTACACTTCTTGACCATGGTCCCAAGCCGGCCTCACGTGGACCTTTGGCTCTGATCCCCGCCGGGGGCTCACGTGTATCTGGTAACTCTGATCCTCACCTGGCCCTCATCTGGACCTTAGTGACTCTGGTCCCCACCTGGCTTCACCTGGATCTGGTGACTCTGGTCCCCACCTGGACCTCTCCTGGACCATGTGACTCTCTTTCCAACATGGACCTCACCTGGATCTGGTGACTCTGGTCCTCAAGTTGGCCTCACCTGGACCTGGTGTCTCTCGTCCCCACTTTGACCTAACTCAGAACTGCTAAATCTTGCCCCACCTAGGCCGCACCCAGACCTGGTGACTCTTGTCTCCAGCTATGCCTCAATTCGACCTGATGAATCTGGTCATGACGTGGGCCTCACATGGACCTGGGACTCAGCTGGATAGAGTGGCTCTGGTTCCCACAAGGGGCACACCTGATACTGGTGATTGTGGTCTTATTCCATGCCTCACCAGGACCTAGTGATTCTGTTCCCCATCTGGGCCTGCATGGCCCTAGTGACTCTGGTCCTCACCCAGGCATCATTGGGACCTGGATACTCTATTACACAACTGGGCCTCACTTTGACCAGGGACCTCTGGTCCCATTCTGGGCCTCAAACTAAACTGGTTACTCTGGTTCCCACTCTGGGCCTCACCCTTACCTGGTGGACTCTGGTCACCCCTTGGGCTTCACTTGGGCCTAGTGAATCTGGTCCTTAGCTGGTCCGCATCTAGATCTGGTGACTGGTGGCCACCTGGGCCTCACCTGGGACTTGGTGAATCCTATTGCCACCTGCGCCTCACCTGGACCTTTTGACTGTGGTCCATCCTGGACCTCACCTGGATATGGTGGCTCTGGTTCCCATATGGGGCTCTCCTGGACCTGGTTCCTGTGGTCTCCATCTGGCCTCACCTGGAACACAATGACTCTGATCCATATTTGGTCCTTTCTGGGACCTGTTGGCTCTGGTCCTTACCTGGGCATCATTGGGACCTGGATACTCTCGATATACCTGGGCCTCAAATGGACCTCGTGACTGTGGTCCCACCTGGACCTCACCTGGACGAGGTGACTGTTTCCCACAGGGACCTCACCTGGACCTGGTGACTCAGGTCCTCATATGGGCAAAATGGGACCAGGGTTCTCAGTTCCACATCGGGGTCTCATCTGGACCTAGTGATGCCTCGTCCCCCTCTGGGCCCTCACCCTGACGTGGTGACTCTGGTCCCCACCTCGATATCACCAGAACCAGGTGACATACCCGAAGCTGGGGACACTGGTCCTCAGCTGGGCCTCAACAGGACCTGGTGAATCTACTCCAAACTTAGGCTTCGTCTGAACCTTGTGACTCTTTTCCCACCTGGCATCAATGGGACATGGTGACTCTGTTCCCCACCTGGGCCTCACCTGGAAATGATAAATTTGCTGCACACTTTGGCCTCAACTGGTCCTGATGACTCTCGTCCCCCAACCTAGGCCTCAATCTGGACCTGGTGACTGTCGTCTCCAAATGAGTCTCAGCTGGATCTGGTGACTCCCGTTTCCACATGAACCACACCTGGACCTGGTGACTGTCGTGTTCTTGTAGACTCACATTTACCTTATGACTCCCGTCCCCACTAGGGCCTCACCTGGATCTGGTGACTCTGGCCTGCAGGCTGGCCTCACCTGGACCTGGTGAGTGGGGTTGCCACCTCGGACTCACCCATACCTGGTGACTCAGGTCCCCACGTGGTCCTCTTGACCTGGTGAATCTGGTCCTTACCTGGTCATCTCCCAGAACCGGGGACTCTGGTCACCACCTGGGCCTCACATGTACCTGGTGACTCTGATCCCCATCTGGGCCTCACCCAGTCCTGGTGACTTTGTTCACCACCTTGCCCCGATTGCTGTGGACTCATACTTGGCCTCACCTGGAACTGGTGACTCTGATCCTATCTGCGCGTCACACAGACCTGGTGACTCTGGTCCTCACCTGGTCATCATTGGTACCTGGTGACTCTGTTCAACACCTGAGCCTCACCTGGACATGATGACTCTGGAACCTCTCTGGGCCTCACGCTGTCTTTGTGACTCTGGTCCCCATCTTGATGACACCTAGACCAGGTGATTCTGGTACCCCTCTATGCCTCAACCAGATCTGTTAACTCTGGTCCTCAACTGGGCCTCAGCTGGACCTAGCGAATATGCTCCATCTGGGCCTCATTTGGACCTGGTGACTCTGGTCCCTACCTGGACATCATCGGGACATAGTTCGACTGCATGGCCAGCAGGTTGGACTCACCTGGACCTGGAAACTCTAGGCTCTACCTGGGCATTATGTGGACATGGTTCCTCTGCATGGCCTGCAGGTTGGCCTTACCTGGACCTGGGGAGTGGGGTTGCCACCTGGGCCTCACCCATGCATGGTGACACAGGTCCCCACGTGGGCCTCATTTGGACCTGGTGAATCTGGTCCTTACCTGGTGCTCACCCGGAATTGGTAAGTCTGGTCACCACCTGGGAATCACGTGGACCTGGTGAATCTGGTCCCCATCTGGGCGTCACCCATTCCTGGTGACTTTGTTCCCCACCTGGACCTGATTGCTGTGGACCCTTTTTTGACCTCACCTGGAACTGGTGACTCTGATCCTAACTGGTCCTCACGCAGATCTGGTGACTCCTTTCCTCACCTGTGGACCATTATGACCTGGATACTCTGTTCCACACCTGAGCGTCACCTGGACATGATGACTCTGGAACCTCTCTGGGCCTCAGTATGACATGGTAACTCTGGTCCCCATCTGGAAGTCACCTAGACCAGGTGAATCTGGTACCCCTCTTGGCCTCAACTTGACCTGGTGACTCTGGTCCTCAACTGGGCCTCACCGGGACCTAGTGAACATGCTCCCCACCTGTGCTTCATCTGGACCTGGTGACTCTGGTTCTACCTGGGCATCATCGGGACATGGTTACTCTATTCCCCACTGGGACTGACCTGATCCTGGTAACTCTGGTCCTGACTTTGGCCTCTTCTGTACCAGGTGACTCTGGCTCCTCCTGGGCCTCACCTGTAACTGGTGACTCTGATCCTAAGCATGGCCTCACCTGACCTGGTGACTGTGGTTCCCATCGCGACCTCATCTGGACCTCATGTCTCTGGTCCCTCCTGGGCCTCACCAGGACCTGGTGTCTCTGGAATCCACTGGGTAGCTTCAGGATATGGTTACACTGTTCAATATCAGTGACACACCCGGACCTATTATCTCTGGTCTTCACCTGGGCCACACCTGGACATGGTGACACTGGTTCCCACCTGGGTCTCACCTGGACATGGTGAGTCGGCTCCCCACCTGGTCCTCACCTGTAACTGGTGATTCTCTTTCCCACAGGGAGATCATGTGGACCTGGTGGCCGCAGTGTTTCTAGCATCTTTTTTTTTAATTTTTATTCATTTATGATAGTCACAGAGAGAGAGAGAGGCAGAGACACAGGCAGAGGGAGAAGCAGGTTCCATGCACCGGGTGCCCGACGTGGGATTCGATCCCGGTTCTCCATATAGCGCCCTGGGCCAAAGGCAGGCACCAAACCGCTGCGCCACCCAGGGATCCCATGTGTTTCTAGCTTCTTATGTACCTCGTGACTTCTCATGTATCCCACCAGTGCCTTACCGGGACCTGGTGAGTTTGGTTGCCACCTGCACCACACCTGGACCTGGTGATTCTGGTCTGCACCTGAGACTACCCTGGATCTGGTGACTGTGGTCCCCACCTGGGCTTCACCTGGATTTCGGGACTCCGGTCCCCATCTGGGCCTCACCTGGCCCTGTTGACCATGGTCCTCAACTGGGCAAAATTGGGACCTGGTGACTGTGTTCCACAACTGGACCTCACCTGGACCAGGTAACTATGCTCCCCCTCTTGGTCTCACCGTGCCCTAGTGACTGTGAAGTCCAGTTTGGCTTGACTTGGACCTGCTGACCCTGGTTGCCACCTGCGCCTGACCTCGAACTGTTGACTCTGGTTCTTTCAAGGGCCTCCCCTGTACCTGGTGATCCTGGTCCCCACCTGGGCCTCACCTGGACGTGGTGACTCTTCTCACCACGGGGGACTCACCTGGACCTGCTTACTGTGTTCCACACCTGGGTCTCAAGTGGACCTGTTGACCATGTTCCCTAAGCCGGCCTCACATGGACCTGTTGCCTCTGATCCCCACCAGATTCTCACGTGTACCTTGTAACTCTGGTCCTCACCTGGGCCTCATCTGCACCTAGTGACTCTGGTCCCACCTGGACCTCTCCTGGACCTGGTGACTCTCTTTCCAACATGGACCTCACCTGGATCTGGTGCCTCTGGTCCTCAGTTTGGCCTCACCTGGACCTGGTGTCTCTCGTCCCCACATTGACCTAACTCAGAACTGCTGAATTTTGCCCCACCTAGGCCGCACCCAGACCTGGTGACTCTTGTCCCCAGCTATGCCTCAATTCGACCTGATGTATATGGTCCTCACGTGGGCTTCATATGGACCTGGGACTCAGCTGGATAGAGTGGCTCTGGTTCCCACAAGGGCCTCACCTGATACTGCTGACAGTGATCTTATTCTATGCCTCACCAGGACCTAGTGATTCTGTAACCCCATCTGGGCCTGCATGGCCCTAATGACTCTGGTCCTCACCCAGGCATCATTGGGACCTGGATACTCTATTCCACACCTGGGCCTCACTTTGACCAGGGACCTCTGGTCCCATTCTGGGCCTCAAACTAAACTGGTTACTCTGGTTCCCCTCTGGATCTCACCCTTACCTGGTAAATCTGGTCACCCCTTGGGCTTCACTTGGGCCTGGTGAACCTGTCCTTAGCTGGTCCGCACATGGATCTGGTGACTGTTCGCCACCTGGGCCTCACCTGGACTTGGTGAATCCTGTTGCCACCTGCGCCTCACCGGGACCTTGTGACTCTTTTCCCACCTGGCATCAATGGGACATGGTTACTCTGTTCCCCACCTGGGCCTCACCTGGACATGATAACTTTGCTCCACATTTTGGCCTCAACTGGTCCTGATGACTCTGGTCCTCCCACCTAGGCCTCAATCTGGACCTGGTGACTGTGGTCCCCACCTGGTTCTCACCTGGACCTGGTGTCTCTCGTTCCCAAATGAACCACACCTGGACTTGGTGACTGTGGTGTTCTTGCAGACGCACATTTACCTGGTGACTCCGGTCCCCACTAGGGCCTCACGTGGATCTGGTGACTCTGGCCTGAAGGTTGGCCACACCTGGACCTGTTGAGTGGGGTTGCCACCCCATACTTGGTGACTCAGGTCTCCACGTGGGCCTCTTGGACCTGGTGAATCTGGTCCTTACCTGGTCCTCTCCCAGACCCGGGGACTCTGGTCACCACCTGGGCCTCACCTGGACCTGTTGAATCTGCTCCCCATCTGGGCCTCACCCAGTCCTGGTGACTGTGTTCCCCACCTGGACCTGATTGCTGTGGACTCTTTCTTGGCCTCACCTGGAACTGGTGACTCTGATCCTATCTGCGCGTCACCCAGATCTGGTCACTCTGGTTCTCACCTGTGGACCACTATGACCTGGACACTTTGTTCGACACCTGAGACTCACCTGGACATGATGACTCTGGAGCTTCTCTGGACCTTACCCTGACCTGGTGACTCTGGTCCCCATCTGGATGTCACCTGTACCAGGTGATTCTTGTACCTCTCTAGGCCTCAACCAGATCTGGTGACTCTTGTCCTCAACTGGGCCTCACCTGGACCTAGTGAATATGCTCCATCTGGGCCTCATTTGGACCTGGTGACTCTTGTCCCTTCCTGGGCATCATCGGGACATGGCTCCCCTGCATGACCTGCAGGTTGGTCTCACCTGGACCTGGTAACTCTGGTCCCTACCTGGGCATCATCGGGACATGGTTCCACTGCATGGCCAGCAGGTTGGCCTCAACTGGACCTGGTAACTCTAGTCCCTACCTGGGCATCATCGGGACATGGTTCCTCTGGATGGCCTGCAGGTTGCCCTCACCTGGACCTGGTAAATCTGGTCCCTACCTGGGCATCATCGTGACACGGTTCCTCTGCTTTTCCTGCAGTTTGGCTTCACCTTGACCTGGTGAGTGGGGTTGCCACCTGTGCCTCACCCATACCTGGTGACACAGGTCCCCACGTGGGCCTCACTTGGACCAGGTGAATATGGTCCTTACTTGGTCCTCACCCGGAACTGGTAACTCTGGTCATCATCTGGGAATCTCCTGGACCTTGTGAATCTGGCCCCCATCTGGGCCTCACCCAGTCCTGGTGAATTTGTTCCCCACCTGGACCTGATACCTGTGAAATCCTTATTGGCCTCACCTGGAACTGGTGACTCTGATCCTAACTGGCCTCACCCAGATCTGGTGACTCTGGTCCTCACCTGTGGACTATTATGACCTGGATACTCTGTTCCACACCTGAGCCTCACCTGGACATGATGACTCTGGATCCCCTCTGGGCCTCAGGCTGACATGGGGACTCTGGTCCCCATCTGGATATCACCAAGACCAGGTTAATCTGGTACCCCACTATGCCTCAACTAGACCTGGTGACTCTGGTCCTCCACTGGGCCTCACCTAGACCTAGAGAATATGCTCCATCTGGGCCTCATTTGGACATGGTGATTCTTATAACTACCTCGGCATTACCGGGACATGGTTCCACTGCATGCCCTGCAGGTGTGCCTCACCTTGACCTGATAACTCTAGACCCCACCTGGGCATCATCGGGACATGGTTCCTCGGCATGGCCTGCAGGTTGGCCACACTTGGACCTAGTGAGTGGGGTTGTCACCTGAGACTCACCCATGCCTGGTGACACAGGTCCCCACGTGGGCCTCACTTGGACCTGGTGAATCTGGGCCTTACCTGGTCCTCACCCGGAACTGGTAACTCTGGTCACCACTTGGGAATCACCTGGACCTGGTGAATCTGGTCCCAATCTGGGCCTCATCCAGTCCTGGTGACTTTGTTCCCCACCTGGACCTGATTGCTGTGGACTCCTTCTTGGCCTCACCTGGAACTGGTGAGTCTGATCCTATTACGCGTCACCCAGACCTGGTGACTCTGGTCCTCACCTGGGCATCATTGGTACCTGGTGACTCTGTTCCACACCTGAGCCTCACCTGGACATGATGACTCTGCAACCACTCTGGGCCTCACCCTGTCCTGGTGACTCTGGTCCCCATCTGGATGTCACCTGGACCAGGTGATTCTGGTTCCCCCCTAGGCCTCAACCAGATCTGGTGACTCTGGTCCTCAACATGGCCTCACCAGGACCTAGTGAATATGCTTCATCTGGGCCTCATTTGAACCTGGTGACTCTGGTCCCTACCTGGGCATCATCGGAACATGGTTCCACTGCATGGCCTGCAGGTTGGCCTCACCTGGACCTGGTAACTCTGGTCCCTACCTGGGCATCATCGGAACACGGTTCCTCTGCATTGCCTGCAGATTGGCCTCACCTGGACCTGGTGAGTGGGGTTGCCACCTGGGTCTCACACATACCTGGTGACACAGGTCCCCACGTGGGCCCCACTTGGACCTGGTGAATCTGGTCCTTACCTGGTTCTCTCTGAACCCCGGGATCGCTGGTCCCCAACACGGCCTCACCTGGACCTGTTGAATCTGGTCCCCATCTGGGCCTCACCCAGTACTGGTGACTTTGTTCCCCACCTGGACCTGATTGCTGTGGACTCTTTCTTGGCCTCACCTGGAACTGGTGACTCTGATCCTATCTGCGCGTCACCCAGTCCTGGTGACTCTGGTCCTCACCTAGGCATCACTGCTACCTGGTGACTCTGTTCCACACCTGAGCCTCACCTGGACATGGTGACTCTGGAACCTCTGGGCCTCACCCTGACCTGGTGACTCTGGACCCATCTGGATGTCACCTGGACCAGGTGATTCTTGTACCCTCTAGGCCTCAACCAGGTCTGGTGACTCTGGTCCTCAACTGGGCCTCACCTGGACCTATTGAATATGCACCATCTGGGCCTCATTTGGACCTGGTGACTCTCTTCCCTACCTGGGCATCATCGGGACATGTTTCCACTGCATGGCCTTTAGGTTGGCCGCACCTGGACCTGGTAACTGTGGTTCTACCTGGCCATCATCGGGACGTGGTTAATCTATTCCCAGTGGGAGTGACCTGATCGTGGTAACTCTGGTCCTGACTTTGGCCTCTTCTGTGCCATGTGACTCTGGCTCCCCCTGGACCTCACCTGTAAGTGGTGACTCTGATCCTAAGCATGGCCTCACCTGACCTGGTGACTGTGGTTTCCATCGGTACCTCACCTGGTCCTCATGTCTCTGGTCCCAACTGGGACTCACCAGGTCCTTGTATCTGGTACCCACCTGAGTAGCATCAGGATATGGTTACACTGTCCACTAACAGTGACCCGGCCGGACCTATTAACTCTCGTCTTCACCTGGTCCACTCTTGGACATGGTGACAATGGTTCCCACCTGGGTCTCACCTGGACATGGTGAGTCAGATCCCCACCTGGTCCTCACCTGGAACTGGTGATTTTCGTTCCCACATGGACATCATGTGGACCTGGTGACTGCAGTGTTTCTAGCTTCTCATATACCTCGTGTCTCTGGTCCCCACCAGGGCCTCACCCGGACCGGGTTGGTGTGGTTGGCTCCTGCACCTAACATGGACCTGGTGATTCTCGTCTGCACCTGAGACCACCCTGGATCTGGTGACTGTGGTCCCCACCTGGGCTTCACCTGGATTTGGGGACTCCGGTCCCCATCTGGGCCTCACCTGGCCCTGTTGACCATGGTCCACAACTGTGCAAAATTGGGACCCGGTGACTGTGTTCCACAACTGTACCTCACCTGGACCAGGTGACTCTGGTCCCACTCTGGGTCTCACCGTGCCCTAGTGACTGTGAACCCCACTTTGGCCTGACTTGAACCTGCTGACCCTGGTTGCCACCTGCGCTTAACCTCGAACTGTTGACTCTGGTTCTTTCAAGGGCCTTCCATGGACCTGGTGATCCTGGTCGGACCTGGGCCACACCTGGACGTGGTGACTCCTGTCACCAATGGGGACTCACCTGGACCTGCTTACTGTGTTCCACTCCTGGGACTCAAGTAGACCTGTTGACCATGGTCCCCAAGCCGGCCTCACATGGACCTGTTGCCTCTGATCCCCACCGGGTCCTCACGTATACCTGGTAACTCTGGTCCTCACCTGGGCCTCATCTGGACCTAGTGACTCTGGTCCCCACCTGGGCTTCACATGGATCTGGTGACTCTGGTCCCCACCTGGACTTCACCTGGATCTGGTGACTCTGGACCCCACCTGGACCTCTCCTGGACCTCGTGACTCTCTTTCCAACATGGACCTCACCTGGATCTGGTGACTCTGGTACTCAGTTTGGCCTCACCTGGACCTGGTGTCTCTCGTCCCCACTTTGACCTAACTCAGAACTGCTGAATCTTGCCCCACCTAGGCCGCACCCAGACCTGGTGACGCTTGTCCCCAGCTATGCCTCAATTTTCCTGATGAATCTGGTCCTCACGTGGGCCTCACATGGACCTGGGACTCAGCTGGATAGAGTGGCTCTGCTTCTCACAAGGGGCTCACCTGACACTGCTGAATGTGGTCTTATTCCATGCCTCACCAGGACCTAGTGATTCTGTTCCCCATCTGCGCCTGCATGGCCCTAGTGACTCTGGTCCTCACCCAGGCGTCATTGGGACCTGGATACTCTATTCCACACCTGGGCCTCACTTTGACCAGGGACCTCTGGTCCCATTCTGGGCCTCAAACTAAACTGGTTACTCTGGTTCCCCCTCTGGGCCTCACCCTGACCTGGTGACTCTGGTCACCCGTTGGGCTTCACTTGGGCCTGGTTTTCTGGTCTTAGCTGTTCCCCTCCTGGATCTGGTGACTGGTCGCCACCTGGGCCTCACCTGGACTTGGTGAATCCTGTTGCCACCTGCGCCTCACCTGGACCATGTGACTGTGGTCCCACCTGGACTTCACCTGGACGAGGTGACTGGTTCCCACAGGTTGCCACCTGCGCCTCACCCTGACGTGGTCACTCTGGTCCCCACCTGGATATCACCAGAACCGGGTGACACACCCGGAGCTGGGGACACTGGTCCTCAACTGGGCCTCAACAGGACCTGGTGAATCTACTCCTCACTTAGGCCTCATCTGGACCTTGTGACTCTTTTCCCACCTGGCATCAATGGGACATGGTTACTCTGTTCCCCACCTGGGCCTCACCTGGACATGATAACTTTGATCCACACTTTGTCCTCAAATGCTCCTGATGACTCTCGTCCCCCCACCTAGGCCTCAATCTTGACCTGGTGACTGTGGTCCCCACCTGGGTCCTACCTGCACCTGGTGACTCTCGTTCCCACATGCACCACACCTGGACCTGGTGACTGTGGTGTTCTTGTAGACTCACATTTACCTGGTGACACCGGTCCCAACTAGGGCCTCACCTGGATCTGGTGACTGTGGCCTGCAGGTTGGCCTCACCTGGACCTGGTGAGTGGGGTTGACACCTGAGCTTCACCCATACCTGGTGACTCAGGAACCCATGTGGTCCTCTTGGACCTGGTTAATCTGGTCCTTACATTGTCCTCTCCCAGACCCGGGGATTCTGGTCACCACCTCGGCCTGACCTTGACCTGGTGAATCTCTTTCCCATCTGGGCCTCACCCAGTCCTGGGGACTTTGTTCCCCACCTGGACCTGATTGCTTTGGACTCTTTCTTGGCCTCACCTGGAACTGGTGACTCTATCCTCTCTGCGCGTGACTCAGGCCTGGTGACTCTGGTCCTCACCTGGGTATCATTGGTACCTGGTGACTCTGTTCCACACCTGAGCCTCACCTGGACATGATGACTCTGGAAACTCTCTGGGCCTCACCCTGACCTGGTGACTCTGGTCCCCATCTGGATGTCACCTGGACCAGGTAATCCTGGTATTCCTCTAGGCCTCAACCAGATCTGGTCTCTGGTCCTCAAATGGGCCTCGGCTGGACCTAGTGAATATGCTCCATCTTGGCCTCATTTGGACCTGGTTACTCTGGTCCCTACCTGGGCATCATGGGGACCTGGTTCCACTGCATGGCCTGCAGGTTGGCCTCACCTGGACCTGGTGAGTGGGGTTGCCACTTGGGCCTCACCCATACCTGGTGACACAGGCCCCTACGTGGGCCTCACTTGGACCTGGTGTATCTGGTAATTTTGGTCACCACCTGGGAATCACCTGGACCTGGTGAATCTGGTAACTCTGGTCACCACCTGGGAATCTCCTGGACCTGGTGAATCTGTGTCCCCATCTGGGCCTCACCCAGTCCTAGTGACTTTTTTCCCCACCTGGACCTGATTGCTGTGGACTCCTTCTTAGCCTCACCTGGAACTGTTGACTCTGATCCTAACTGGGCCTCACCCAGATCTGTTGACTCTGGTCCTCACCTGCTGGACCATTATGACCTGGATACTCTGTTCCACACCTGAGACTCACCTGGACATGATGACTCTGGATCCCCTCTGGGCCTCTCACTGACATGGTGACTCTGGTCCCCATCTGGACGGCACCTAGACCAGGTGAATCTGGTAGCCCCTCTAGACCTCAACTAGACTTGGTGACTCTTGTCCTCTACTGGGCCTCAACGGGGCGTAGAGAATATGCTCCCCACCTTTGCCTCATCTGGACCTGGTGACTCTGGCTCCACCTGGGCCTCACCTGTAACTGGTGAATCTGATCCTAAGCATGGCCTCACCTGACCTGGTGACTGTGGTTCCCATCGGGACCTCACCTGGACCTCATGTCTCTGGTCCCAACTGGGCCTCAACTGGACCTTGTGACTGTGGTCCCACCTGGACCTCACCTGGATCTGGTGGCTCTGGTTCCCATATGGGGCTCTCCTGGACCTGGTTACTGTGGTATCCATCTGGCCTCACCTGGAACACAATGACACTGATCCATATTTGGGGCTCTCCTGGACCTGTTGACTCTGGTCCTCACCTGGGCATCTTTGGTACTTGGTGACTCTGTTCCACACCTGAGCCTCACCTGGACATGATGACTCTGGAACCTCTCTGGGCCTCACCCTGACCTGGTGACTCTGGACCCATCTGGATGTCACCTGGACCAGGTGATTCTGGTACCCCTCTAGGCATCAACCAGGTCTGGTGACTCTGGTCCTCAACTGGGCCTCACCTGGACAGATTGGATATGCACCATCTGGACCTCATTTGGACCTGGTGACTCTCTTCACTACCTGGGCATCATCGGGACATCGTTCCACTGCATGGCCTTAAGGTTGGCTGCACCTGGACCTGGTAACTGTGGTTCTCCCTGGGCATCATCGGGACGTGGTTACTCTATTCCCAGTGGGACTGACCTGATCGTGGTAACTCTGGTCCTGACTTTGGCTTCTTCTGTGCCATGTGACTCTGGCTCCCCCTGGACCTCACCTGTAAGTGGTGACTCTGATCCTAAGCATGGCCTCACCTGACCTGGTGACTGTGGTTTCCATCGGTACCTCACCTGGTCCTCATGTCTCTGGACCCAACTGGGACTCTGCAGGACCTTGTATCTGGTACCCACCTGAGTAGCATCAGGATATGGTTACACTGTCCACTAACAGTGACCCGGCCGGACCTATTAACTCTCGTCGTCACCTGGTCCACACTTGGGCATGGTGACACTGGTTCCCACATGGGTCTCACCTGGACATGGTGAGTCGGATCCCCACCTGGTCCTCACCTGTAACTGGTGATTCTCGTTCCCACCTGGACATCATGGGGACCTGGTGGCTGCAGTGTTTCTAGCTTCTCATGTACCTCGTGACTCTGGTCCCCACCAGGGCCTCACCGGGACCTGGTGAGTGTGGTTGCCACCTGCACCTCACCTGGACCTGGCGATTCTGGTGTGCATCTGAGACTACCCTGGATCTGGTGACTGTGGTCCCCACTGGGCTTCACCTGGATTTGGGGACTCCGGTACCCATCTGGGCATCAGCTGCCCCTGTTGAACATGGTCCTCAACTGGGCAAAATTGGGACCCGGTGGCTGTGTTCCACAACTGGACCTCACCTGGACCAGGTGACTCTGTTCCCCTCTGGGGGTCACCGTGCCCTAGTGACTGTGAACCCCACTTTGGCCTGACTTGGACGTGCTGACCCAGGTTGCCACCTGCGCGTGACCTCGAACTGTTGACTCTGGTTCTTTCAAGGGCCTCCCCTGTACCTGGTGATTTTGGTCCCCACCTGGGACTCACGTGGACGTGGTGACTCTTGTCACCACCGAGGACTCACCTGGACATGATTACTGTGTTCCACACCTGGGCCTCAGGTAGACCTGTTGTCCATGGTCCCGAATTCGGCCTCACGTGGACCTGTTGCCTCTGATCCCCACCGGGGCCTCACGTCTACCTGGTAACTCTGGTCCTCCCCTGGGCTTCACTGGACCTAGAGACTCTGGTCCCCACCTGGGCTTCACCTGGATCTGGTGACTCTGGTACCCACCTGGACTTCACCTGGAACTGGTGACTCTGGTCCCCACCTGGACCTCTCCTGGACCTGGTGACTCTCTTTCCAACATGGACCTCACCTGGATCTGGTGACTCTGGTCCTCAGTTTGGCCTCACCTGGACCTGGTGTCTCTCGTCCCCACTTTGACCTAACTCAGAACTGCTGAATCTTTCCCGACCTAGGCCGCACCCAGACCTGGTGACTTTTCTCCCCAGCTATACCTCAATTCGACCTGATGAATCTGGTCCTGACGTGGGGCTCACATGGACCTGGTACTCAGCTGGATAGAGTGGCTCTGGTTCCCACAAGGGTAACACGTGATACTGGTGATTGTGGTCTTATTCTATGCCTCACCAGGACCTAGTGATTCTGTTCCCCATCTGGGCCTGCATGGCCCTAGTGACTCTGGTCCTCACCCAGGCATCATCTGGACCTGGATACTCTATTCCACATCTGGGCCTCACTTTGACCAGGGACCTCTGGTCCCATTCTGGGCCTCAAACTAAACTGGTTACTCTCGTTCCCCCTCTGGGACTCACCCTTACCTGGTGAATCTGGTCACCCCTTGGGCTTCACTTGGGCCTGGTGAATCTGGTCCTTAGCTGGTCCTCACCTGGATCTGGTGACTGGTCGCCACCTGGGCCACACCTGGACCTTTTGACTGTGGTCCCACCTGGACCTCACCTGGATATGGCGGCTCTGTTTCGCATAAGGGGCACTCCTGGACCTGGTTCCTGTGGTCTCCATCGGGCCTCACCTGGAACACAATGACACTGATCCATATTTGGGCCTCTCCTGGACCTGTTGACTCTGGTCCTTACCTGGGCATCATTGGGACCTGAATACTCTCTATATACCTGGGCCTCACCTGGACCTGGTGACTGTGGTCCCACCAGGGCCTCACCTGGACGAGGTGACTGGTTCCCACGGGGACCTCACCTGGCCCTGGTGACTCAGGTCCTCATATGGGCATCATGGGACCAGGGTCCTCAGTTCCACATCGGGGTCTCATCTGGAGCTAGTGATTCTCGTCCCACTCTGGGCCTCACCCTGACGTGGTGACTCTGGTCCCCACCTGGATATCACCAGAACCGGGTGACACTGGTCCCCCTCTGGGACTCACCCGGAGCTGGGGACACTGGTCCTCAACTGGGCCTCAACAGGACCTGGTGAATCTACTCCTCACTTAGGCCTCGTCTGGACATTGTGACTCTGTTCCCACCTGGCATCTTTCGGATATTGTAACTCTGTTCCCCACCTGGGACTCACATGGACATGATAACTTTGCTCCACACTTTGGCCTCAACTGGTCCTGATGACTCTGGTCCCCCGACATAGGCCTCAATCTGGACCTGGTGACTGTGGTCCCCACCTGGGTCTCACCTGGACCTGATGACTCTCGTTCCCACATGAACCACACCTGGATCTGGTGACTGTGTTGTTCTTGTAGAATCACTTTTAACTGGTGACTCCAGTCCCCACTAGGGCCTCACGTGGATCGGGTGACTTGACCTGCAGGTTGGCCTCACATGGACCTGGTTAGTGCGGATGTCACTTGGGCCTCACCCATACCTGGTGACTCAGGTCTCCACGTGGGCCTCTGGGACCTGGTGAATCTTGTCCTTACCTGGTCCTTTCCCAGACCCGGGGACTCTGGTTACCACCTGGGCCTCACCTGGACCTGGTGATTCTGGTCTGCACCTGAGGCTACCCTGGCTCTGGTGACTGTGGTCCCCACCTGGGCTTCACCTGGAATTGGGGACCCCGGTCCCCATCTGGGCCTCACCTGGCCCTGTTGACCATGGTCCTGAACTGGGCAAAATTGGGACACGGTGACTGTGTTCCACAACTGGACCTCACCTGGACCAATTGACTATGGTCCCCCTCTGGGTCTCACCGTGCCCTAGTGACTGTGAACCCCACTTTGGCCTGATTTGGATCTGCTGACCCTGGTTGCCACCTGCGCCTGACCTCGAACTGTTGACTCTGGTTCTTTCAAGGGCCTACCCTGTACCTGGTGATCCTGGTCCCCACCTGGGCCTCACCTGGACGTGGTGACTCTTGTCACCACTGCGGACTCTCCTGGACCTGCTTACTGTGTTCAACACCTGGGTCTCAATTAGACCTCTTAACCATGGTCACAAAGCCGGCCTCACCGGGACCTGTTGCCTCTGATTCCCACCGGGGCCTCACGTGTACCTGGTAACTCTGGTCCCCACCTGGGCTTCACTTCGATCTGGTGGCTCTGGTCCCCACCTGGATTTCACCTGGAACTGGTGACTCTGGTCCACACCTGGACCTCTCCTGGACCTGGTGACTCTCTTTCCAACATGGACCTCACTTGGATCTGGTGACTCTGATCCTCATTTTGGCCTCACCTGGAACTCGAGTCTCGTCCCCACTTTGATCTAACTCAGAACTGCTGAATCTTGCCCCACCTAGGCCACACCCAGACCTGGTGACCCTTGTCCCCAGCTATGCCTCAATTCGACCTGATGAATCTGGTCCTCACGTGGGCTTCACATGGACCTGGGACTCAGCTGGATAGAGTGGCTCTGGTTCCCACAAGGGGCTCACCTGATACTGGTGACTGTGGTCTTATTCTATGCCTCACCAGGACCTAGTGATTCTGTTCCCCATCTGGGCCTGCATGGCCCTAGTGACTCTGGTCCTCACACATGCATCACTGGGAACTGGATACTCTATTCCACAATTGGGCCTCACTTTCACCAGAGACCTATGCTCCCATTCTGGGCCTCAAACTAAACTGGTTACTCTGTTTCGCCCTCTGGGCCTCACCCTTACCTGGTGACTCTGGTCACCCCTTGGGCTTCACTTTTGCCTGGTGAATTTGGTCCTTAGCTGGTCCGCACGTGGATCAGCTGACTGGTCGCCACCTGGGCCTCACCTGGACTTGGTGAATCCTGTTGCCACCTGCGCCACACCTGGACCTTGTGACTGTGGTCACACCTGGAACTCATCTGGATCTGGTGGCTCTGGTTCCCATATGGGGCTCTCCTGGACCTGATTCTTGTGTTCTCCATCTGGCCTCACCTGCAACACAATGACTGTGATCCATATTTGGGCCTCTCCTGGACCTTGACTCAGGTCCTTATTTGGGCCTCATTGGGACCTCGATACTCTCTTATATACCTGGGCCTCACCTGGACCTGGTGACTGTGGTCCCACCCGGGCCTCACCTGGACGAGGTGACTGGTTCCCACAGGGACCTCACCTGGACCTGGTGACTCATGTCCTCATATGGGCATCATGGGACCTGGTTTCTCAGTTCCACATTGGGGCCTCACCTGGACCTACTGATTCTCGTCCCCCTCTGGGCCTCAATCTGACGTGCTGACTCTGGTCCCCACCTGGATATCACCAGAACTGGGTGACTCTGGTCCCCCTCTGGGACTCACCCGGACCTGGGGACACTGGTCCTCAACTGGTCCTCAAGAGGACCTGGTGAATCTACTCCTCACGTAGGCCTCATCAGGACCTTGTGACTCTTTTCCCACCTGGCATCAATGGGACATGGTTACTCTGTTCCCCTCCTGGGCCTCACCTGGACATGATAACTTTGCTCCACACTTTGGCCTCAATTGGTCCCAATGACTCTGGTCCCCCCACCTAGGCCTCAATCTGGACCCGGTGTCTGTGGTCCCCACCTGGGTCTCACCTGTACCTGGTGATTCTCGTTCCCACATGAACCACACCTGGACCTGGTGACTGTGGTGTTCTTGTAGACTCACATTTACCTGGTGACTCCGGTCCCCACTAGGGCCTCACCTGAATCTGGTGGCTCTGGCCTGTAGGTTGACCTCACCTGGACCTGGTGAGTGGGGTTGACACCTGGGCCTCACCCATACCTGGTGACACAGGTCCCCACGTGTGCCTCTTGGACCTGGTGAATCTGGTCCTACCTGGTCCTCTCCCAGAACCGGGGACTCTGGTCACCACCTGGGCCTCACCTGGACCTGGTGATTCTGGTTCCCATCTGGACCTCACCCAGTCCTGGTACTTTGATTCCCACCTGGAACTGATTGCTGTGGACTCTTTCTTGGCCTCACCTGGAAGTGGTAACTCTGATCCTAACTGGGCCTCTCCCAGATATGGTGACTCTGGTCCTCACCTGTGGACCATTAGGACCTGGATACTCTGTTCCTCACCTGAGCCTCACCTGGACATGATGACTCTGGATCCCCTCTGGGCCTCGCCCTGAGATGGTTACGCTCATCCCCATCTGGATGTCACCTAGACCAGGTGAATCTGGTAC
Organism: Canis lupus familiaris; assembly: GCF_011100685.1. Lineage (NCBI taxonomy): Eukaryota > Metazoa > Chordata > Mammalia > Carnivora > Canidae > Canis > Canis lupus. Next base: position 47,569 of record NW_023330563.1, read on the forward strand.
CCCTCTAGGCCTCACCCAAACCTGGTGACTCAGGTCCCCACGTGGGCCTCTTTGATCTGTTAATCTGGTCCTTACCTGGTCCTCTCCCAGACCCGGGGACTCTGCGCACCACCTGGGCCTCACCTGGACCTGGTGAATCTGGTCCCCATCTGGGTCTCACCCATTCCTGGCGACTTTGTTCGCCACCTGGACCTGATTGTTGTGGTCTCCTTCTTGGCCTCACCTGGAACTGCTGACTCTGATCGTATCTGCACGTCACCCAGATCTGGTGAATCTGGTCCTCAACTGGGCATCATTGGTACCTGGTGACTCTGTTCCTCACCTGAGTCTCACCTGGACATGATGACTCTGGAACCTCTCAGGGCCTCTCCCTGACCTGGTGACTCTGGTCCCCATCTGGATGTCACCTGGTCCAGGTGATTCTGGTAACCCTCTAGGACTCAACCATATCTGGTGACTGTGATCCTCAACTGGGCCTCACCTGCCCCTAGTGAATATGCTCCATCTGGGCCTCATTTGGACCTGGTGACTCTGATCCCTACCTGGGCATCATCGGGACATGGTTCCATTGCATGGACTGCAGGTTGGCCTCACCTGGACCTGGTAAATCTGGTTCCTACCTGGGCATCATCGGGACATGTTCCACTGCATGGCCTGCAGGTTGGCCTCACCTGGACCTGAGAACTCTAGTCCCTACCTTGGCATCATCGGGACATGGTTCCTCTGCATGGCCTGCATGTTGGCCTCACCTGGTCCTGGTGAGAGGGGTTGTCACTTGGGCCTCACACATGCCTGGTGACACAGGTCCCCACGTGGGCCTCACTTGGACCTGGTGAATCTGGTCCTTCCCTGGTCCTCACCCGGAACTCGTAACTCTGTTCACCACCTGGGAATCACCTGGACCTGGTGAATCTGGTCCCCATCTGGGCCTCACCCAGTCCTCGGGGCTTTGTTCCCCACCTGGACCTGATTGCTGTGGACTCTTTCTTGGCCTCACCTGGAACTGGTGACTCTGATCCTATCTGCGTGTAACTCAGACCTGGTGACTCTGGTCCTCACCTGGGCATCATTGGTACCTGGTGAATCTGTTCCACACCTGAGCCTCACCTGGACATGATGACTCTGGAACCTTTCTGGGCCTCACCCTGACATGGTGACTCTGGTCCCCATCTGGATGTCACCTGGACCAGGTGTTTCTGGTACCCCTCTAGGCCTCAACCAGACCTGGTGACCCTGGTCCTCACCTGGGCCTCACTGGGACCTAGTGATAATGCTCCCCACCTGTGCCCCATGTGGACCTGATGACTCTGGTTCTACCTGGGCATCATCGGGTCATGGTTACTCTATTTCACACTCGAACTGACCTGATCCTGGTAACTCTGGTCCGGACTTTGGCCTCTTCTGTACCAAGTGACTCTGGCTCCACCTGGGTCACACCTGTAACTGGTGACTCTGATCCTAAGCATGGCCTCACCTGACCTGGTGACTGTGGTTCCCATCGGGACCTCACCTGGACCTCATGTCTCTGGTCCCACCTGGGGCTCACCAGGTCCTGGTGTCTCTGGTACCCACCTGGGTAGCATCAGCATATGGTTATATTGTACACTAACAGTGACCCAGCCGGACCTATCAACTCTGGTCTTCACCCGGGCCATTCCTGGACATGGTGACACTGGTTCCCACCTGGATCTCACCTGGACATGGTGAGTCGGATCCCCACCTGGGCCTCACCTGTAACTGGTGATTCTCGTCCCCACATGGACATCATGTGGACCTGGTGGCTGCAGTGTTTCTAGCTTCTCATGTACCTCGTGACTCTGGTCCCCACCAGGGCCTCACCGGGACCTGGTGAGTGTGGTTGCCACCTGCACCTCACCTGGACCTGGTGATTCTGGTCTGCACCTGAGACAAACCTGGAGCTGGTGACTGTGGTCCCCACCTTGGCTTCACCTGGATTTGGGGACTCCGGTCCCCATCTGGGCCTCACCTGGCCCTGTTGAACATGGTCCTCAACTGGGCAAAATTGGGACCCAGAGACTGTGTTCCACAACTGGACCTCACCTGGACCAGGTGACTCCGGTCTCCCTCTGGGTCTCAACGTGCCCTAGTGACTGTCAACCCCACTTTGGCCTGACATGGACCTGCTGACCCCAGTTGCCACCTGCGACTGACCTCGAACAGTTGACTCTGGTTCTTTCTTTTTTTTTTTTTTTTAATTTTTTTTTTAATTTTTATTTATTTATGATAGTCACAGAGAGAGAGAGAGAGGCAGAGACATAGGCAGAGGGAGAAGCAGGCTCCATGCACTGGGAGCCTGATGTGGGATTCGATCCCGGGTCTCCAGGATCGCGCCCTGGGCCAAAGGCAGGCGCCAAACCGCTGCGCCACCCAGGGATCCCCGACTCTGGTTCTTTCAAAGGCCTCCCCTGTACCTGGTGATCATGGTCCCCACTTGGGACTCACCTGGACGTGGTGACTCTTGTCACCACCGGGGCTCACCTGGACCTGGTTACTGTGTTCCACACCTGGGCCTAATGTAGACCTGTTGACCATGGTCCCCAAGCCCGCCTCACATGGACCTGTTGCCTTCTATCCCCACCGGGCCTCACGTGTACCTGGTAACTCTGGCCCTCACCTAGGCTTCATCTGGACCTACTGACTGGTCCCAACCTGGGCTTCACCTGGATCTGGTGACTCTGGTCCCCACCTGGAATTCACCTGGATCTGGTGACTCTGGTCCCCAGCTGGACCTCTCCTGGACCTGGTGACTCTCTTTCCAACATGGTGCTCACCTGGATCTGGTGACTCTGGTCCTCAGTTTGGCCTCACCTGGACCTGGTGTCTCTCGTCCCCACCTTGACCTAACTCAGAACTGCTGAATCTTGCCCCACCTAGGCCGCACCCCGACCTGGTGACTCTTGTCCCCAGCTATGCCTCAATTCGACCTGATGAATCTGGTCCTCACGTGGGCCTCACATGGAACTGGGACTCAGCTGGATAGAGTGGCTCTGGATCCCACATGGGGCTCACCTGATATTGGTGACTGTGGTCTTATTCTATGCCTCACCAGGACCTCGTGATTCTGTTCCCCATCTGGGCCTGCATGGCCCTTATGACTCTGGTCCTCACCCAGGCATCATTGGGACCTGGATACTCTATTCCACACCTGGGCCTCACACTGCCAAGGGAATTCTGATCCCATTCTGGGCCTCAAACTAAACTGCTTACTCTGGTTTCCCCTCTGGGCCTCAACCTTACCTGGTGACTCTGGTCACCCCTTGGGATTGAACTGGGCCTGGTGAATCTGGTCTTTAGCTTGTCCTCACCTGGATCTGGTGACTGGTAGCCACCTGGGCCTCACCTGGACTTGGTGAATCCTGTTGCCACCTGTGCCTCAACTGGACCTTGTGACTGTGGTCCCACCTGGACCTCACCTGGATCTCTTGGCTCTGGTTCCCATATGGGGCTCTCCTTGACATGGTTCCTGTGGTCTCCATCTTGCCTCACATGGAACACAATTACTCTCATCTATATTTGGGCCTCTCCTGGACCTGTTGACTCAGGTCCTTACCTGGGCATTATTGGGACCTGGATTCTCTCTTATATACCTGGGCCTCACCTGGACCTGGTGACTGTTGTCCCACCTGTGCCTCACCTGGTCGAGGTGACTGGTTCCCACAAGTACCTCACCTGGACCTGGTGATTCAGGTCCTCATATGGGCATCATGGGACCTGGTTTCTCAGTTCCACATCGGGGCCTCACCTGGACCTAGTGATTCTCGTTCCCCTCTGCGCATCACCCAGACATGGTGACTGTGGTCCCCACCTGGATATCACCAGAACCGGGTGCCTCTGGTCCCCCTCCGGACTCACCCGGAGCTGGGGTCACTGGTCCTCAACTCGGCCTCAACAGCACCTGGTGAATCTACTCCTAACTTAGGCCTCGTCTGGACCTTGTGACTCTTTTCCCACCTGGCAACAATGGGACATGGTTACTCTGTTCCCCACCTGGGCCTCACCTGGACATGATAACTTTGCTCGACACTTTGGCCTCAACTGGTACTGATGACTCTTGTCCCCCCACCTGGGCCTCAATCTGGACCTGATGACTGTGGTCCCCACCTGGGTCTCACCTGGACCTGGTGACTCTCGTTCCCACATGAACCACACCTGGCCCTGGTGACAGTGGTGTTCTGTAGACTCACATTTACATGGTGACTCTGGTCCCCGGTAGGGCCTCACGTGGATCTGGTGACTTTGGCCTGCAGGTTTGCGTCACCTGGACCTGGTGAGTGGGGTTGCCACCTGGGCCTCACACATAATTGGTGACTCAGGTCCCCACGTGGGCCTCTTCTACCTGGTGAATCTGGTCCTTACCTGGTCCTCTCCTAGACCCGGGGACTCTGGTCACCACCTGGGCCTCACCTGGACCTGGTGAATCTGGTCCCCATCTGGGCCTCACCCAGTCCTGGTGACTTTGTTCCCCACCTGGACCTGATTGCTGTGGACTCTCTCTTGGCCTCACCTGGAACTGGTGACTCTGATCTAATCTGCGCGTCACCCAGACCTGGTGAATCTGGTCCTCAACTCGGCATCATTGATACCTGGTGACTCTGTTCCACATCTGAGCCTCACTTGGACAAGATGACTCTGGAACCTCTCTGGGACTCACCCTGAGCTGGTGACTCTGGTCCCCATCTCGATGTCACCTGAACCAGGTGATTCTGGTACCCTTATAGGGCTCAACCAGATCTGGTGACTCTGGTCCTCAACTGGGCCTCACGTAGACCTAGTGAATATGCTCCATCTGGGCCTCATTTGGACATGGTGATTCTGATCCCTACCTCGGCATTACCGGGACATGATTCCACTGCATGGCCTGCAGGTGTGCCTCACCTGGACCTGATAACTCTAGACCCCTTCTGGGCATCATCAGGACATGGTTCCTCGGCATGGCCTGCAGATTGGCATCACTTGGACCTAGTGAGTGGGGTTGTCACCTGAGACTCACCCATGCCTGGTGACACAGGTCCCAACGTGGGCCTCACGTGGACCTGGTGAATCTGGTCCTTCCCTTGTCCTCACCCGGAACCTGTAACTCTGGTCATCACCTGGGAATCACCTGGACATTGAGATTCTGTTCCCCATTGGGCCTCATCCAGTCCAGGTGACTTTGTTCCCACCTGGACCTGATTGCTGTGTACTCCTTCTTGGCCCTCACCTGGAACTAGTGACTCTGATCCTAACTGGGCCTCACCCGGATCTGGTGACTCTGGTCCTCACCTGTGGACCATTATGACCTGGATACTCTGTTCCACACGTGAGCCTCACCTGGACTTGATGACTCTGGATCCCCTCTGGGCCTCAGCCTGACATGGAGACTTGGTCCCCATCTGGATGTCACCTAGACCAGGAGAATCTGGTACCCCTCTAGGCCTCAACTAGACCTGGTGACTCTGGTCCTCAACTTGGCCTAACCGGGACCTAGTGAATATGCTCTCCACCTGCACCTCATCTGGACCTGGTAACTCTGGTTCTACCTGGGCATCATCGGGACATGGTTACTCTATTCCACACTGGGATACCTGATCCTGGTAACTCTGGTCCTGACTTTGGCCTCTTCTGTACCAGGTGACTCTGGCTCCATCTGGGCCTCACCTGTAACTGGTGACTCTGATCCTAAGTATGGCCTCACCAAACCTGGTGACTGTGGTTCCCATCGGGACCTCACTTGGACCTCGTGTCTCTGGTCCCACCTGGGCCACACCAGGACATGGTATCTCTGGTACCCACCTGGGTAGCATCAGGATATGGTTACACTGTTCACTAATAGTGACCCAGCCAGACCAATTAACTCTGGTCTTCACCTGGGCCACACCTGGACATGGTGACACTGGTTCCAACCTGGGTCTCACCTGGACATGGTGAGTCGGATCCCCACCTGGTCCTCACCTGTAACTGGTGATTCTCATTCCAGCATGGACATGATGTTCACCTGGTGGCTGCAGTGTTTCTAGCTTCTCATGTACCTCGTGACTCTGGTCCCCACCAGGGCCTCACCGGGACCCGGTGTGTGTGGTTGCCTCACGTGGACCTGTTGATTCTGGTCGGCTCCTGAGACTACCCTGGATCTGGTGACTGTGGTCCCCACCATGGCTTCACCTTGATTTGGGGACTCCGATCCCCATCTGGGTCTCACCTGGCCCTGTTGACCATGGTCTTCAACTGGGTAAAATTGGGACCTGGTGACTGTGTTCCACAACTGGACCTCACCTGGACCAGTTGACTCTGGTCCCCCTCTGGGTCTCACCGTGCCCTAGTGGCTGTGAACCCCCTTTGGCCTGACTTGGAACTGCTGACCCTGGTTGAAACCTGCGCCTGACCTCGAACTGTTCACTCTGGTTATTTCAACGGCCTCCCCTTGACCTGGTGAACCTGGTCCCCAACTGGGCCTCATCTGGACGTGGTGACACTTGTCACAACCAGGGACTCACCTGGACCTGTTTACGGTGTTCCACACCTGGCCTCAAGTAGACCTGTTGACCATAGTCCCCAAGCTGGCCTCATATGGACCTGTTGCCTCTGATCCCCACCGGGGCCTCACTTGTACCTGGTAACTCTGGTCCTCACCTGGGCCTCATCTGGAACTAGTGAGTCTGGTCCCCACCTGAGCTTCACCTGGACCTGGTGATTCAGGTCCTCATTTGGGCATTATGGGACCTTTTTTCTCAGTTCCAAATCGAGGCCTCACCTGAAACTAGTGATTCTCGTCCCCCTCTGGGCCTCACGCTGACGTGGTGAGTCTTGTCCCCACCTGGATATCACCAGAACCGGGTGACTCTGGTCCCCCTCTGGGACTCACCCAGAGCTGGGGACACTGGGGCTCAACTGGGCCTCAACAGGACCTGGTGTATCTAGTCCTCACTTAGGCCTCATCTGTACCTTGTGACTCTTTTCCCACCTGACATCAATGGGACATGGTTACTCTGTTCCCCACCTAGACATCACCTGGATATGATAACTTTGCTCCACACTTTGGCCTCAACTTCTCCTGATGAATCTGTTCCCCCCACCTAGGCCCCAATCTGGACCTGGTGACTATGGTCCTCACCTGGGCATCATTGGGACCTGGTTCCTCTGCATGGCCTGCAGGTTGGCTTCACCTGGACCTGGTGAGTGGGTTTGTCACCTGGGCCTCACCCTTGCCTCGTGACACAGGTCCCCCCGTGGGCCTAACTTGGACCTGGTGAATCTGGTCCTTACCTGGTGATCACCCGGAACTGGTAACTCTGGTCACCACATGGGAATCACCTGGGCCTGGTGAATCTGGTCCCCATCTGGGCCTCACCCAGTTCTGTTGACTTTCTTCCCCACCTGGACCTGATTGCTGTGGACTCCTTCTTGGCTAACCTGGAACTGCTGACTCTGATGCTAACTGGGCCTTACCCAGATCTGGTGACTCTGGTCCTCACCTGTGGACCATTATGACCTGGATACTCTGTTCCACACCTGAGCCTCACCTGAATATTTTGACTCTGGATCCCCTCTGGGCCTCAGCCTGACATGGGGACTCTGGTCCCCATCTGGATGTCACCAGACCAGGTGAATCTGGTACCCCTCTAGGCCTCACCTAGACCTGGTGACTCTGGTCCTCAACTGGGCCTCAACGGGACCTAGTGAACATGCTCCCCACCTGCGCCACATCTGGGCCTGGTGACTCTGGTTCTACCTGGGCATCATCGGGACATGGTTACTCTATTCCCACTTGGAGTGACCTGATCCTGGTAACTCTGGTCCTGACTTTGGCCTCTTCTGTACCAGGTGACTCTGGGTCCACCTGGGCCTCACCTGTAACGAGTGACTCTGATCCTAAGCATGGCCTCACCTGACGTGGTGACTGTGGTTCCCATCGGGACCTCACCTGGACCTCATGTCTCTGGTCCCAATTGGGCCTCACCAGGACCTGGTGTCTCTGCTACCCACCTGGGAAACATCAGGATATGGTTACACTGTTCACTAACAGTGACCCAGCCGGACCTATTAACTCTAGTCTTTACCTGGGCCACACCTGGACATGGTGACACTGATTCCCACCTGGGTCTCACCTGGACATGGTGAGTCGGATCCCCACCTGGTCCTGACCTGTAACTGGTGATTCTCGTTCCCACATGGAGATCATGTGGACCTGTTGGCCGCAGTGTTTCTAGCATCTTTTTTTTTAATTTTTATTTATTTATGATCGTCACAGAGAGAGAGAGAGGCAGAGACACAGGCATAGGGAGAAGCAGGCTCCATGCACCGGGAGTCCGACGTGGGATTCGATCCCAGGTCTCCAGGATGGCGCCCTGAACCAAAGACAGGCGCCAAACCGCTGCGCCACCCAGGGATCCCATGTGTTTCTAGCTTCTCATGTACCTGGTGACTCTGGTCCCCACCAGTGCCTTACTGTGACCTGGTGAATTTGGTTGCAACCTGCAACACACCTGGACCTGGTGATTCTGGTCTGCACCTGAGACTACCCTGGATCTGGTGACTCTGGTCCCCACCTGGGCTTCACCTGGATTTCGGGACTCCGGCCCCCATCTGGGGCTCACCTGGCCCTGTTGACCATGGTCCTCAACTGGGAAAAATTGGGAACTGGTGACTGTGTTCCACAACTGGACCTCACCTGGACCAGGTGACTATGCTCCCCTCTGGGTCTCACCGTGCCCTAGTGACTGTGAAGTCCAGTTTGGCTTGACTTGGACCTGCTGACCCTGGTTGCCACCTGCGCCTGAACTCGAACTGTTGACTCTGGTTCTTTCAAGGGCCTCCCCTGTACCTGGTGATCCTGGTCCCCACTTGGGCCTCAACTGGACGTGGTGACTCTTCTCACCACCGGGGACTCACCTGGACCTGCTTACTGTGTTCCACACCTGGGCCTCAAGTACACCTGTTGACCATGTCCCCAAGCCGGCCTCACATGGACCTGTTGCCTGTGATCCCAATCGGGGTCTCACGTGTACCATGTAACTCTGGTCCTCACCTGGGCCTCATCTGGACCTAGTGACTCTGCTCCCCACCTGGGCTTCACCTGGATCTGGTGACTCTGGTCCCCACCTGGACTTCACCTGGATCTGGTGACTCTAGTCGCCACCTGGACCTCTCCTGGACCTGGTGACTCTCTTTCCAACATGGACCTCACCGGTATCTGGTGACTCTGGTCCTCCCTTTGGCCTCAGCTGGACCTGATGTCTCTCGTGCCCACTTTGACCTAACTCAGAACTACTAAATCTTGCCCCACCTAGGCCGCACCCAGACCTGGTGACTCTTGTCCCCAGCTAAGCCTCAATTCGACCTGATGAATCTGGTCCTCACGTGGGCCTCACATGGACCTGGGACTCAGCTGGATAGAGTGGTTCTGGTTCCCACAAGGGGCTCACCTGATACTGGTGACTATGGTCTTATTCTATGCCTCTCCAGGACCTAGTGATTCTGTTCCCCATCTGGGCCTGCATGGCCCTAGTGACTCTGGTCCTCACCCAGGCATCATTGGGACCTGGATACTCTATGCCACACTTGGGACTACCTTTGACCAGGGACCTCTGGTCCCACTCGGGGCCTCAAACTAAACTGTTTACTCTGGTTCCCCCTCTGGGCCTCACCCTTACCTGGTGACTCCTGTCACCCTTTGGGCTTCAACTGGGCCTGGAGAATCTGGTCCTTAGCTGGTCCTCAACTGGATCTGGTGAATGGTCACCACCTGGGTCTCACCTGGACTTGGTGAATCCTGTTGCCACCTGCGCCTTACCTGGACCTTGTGACTGTGGTCCCACCTGGACCTCTCCTAGATCTGTCGGCTCTGGTTCCCATAAGGGGCACTCCTGGACCTGGTTCCTGTGGTCTCCATCTGGCCTCACCTGGAACACAATGACTGTGATCCATATTTGGGCCTCTCCTGGACCTGTTGACTCTGGTCCTTACCTGGGCATCATTGGGACCTGGATACTCTCTTATATAACTTGGCCTCACCTGGACCTGGTGAGTGTGGTCCCACCGGGGCCTCACCTGGACGAGGTGCCTGGTTCCCACAGGGACCTCACCTGGACCTGGTGACTCAGGTCCTCATATGGGCATCATGGGACCTGGTTTCTCAGTTCCACATCGGGGCCTCACCTGGACCTAGTGATTCTCGTCCGACCTTGGGACTCACCCTGACGTGCTGACTCTGGTCCCCACCTGGATATCACCAGAACCGGGTGACTCTGGTCGACCTCTGAGACTCACCCGGAGCTGGGGACTCTGGTCCTCAACTGGGCCTAAACAGGACCTGGTGAATCTACACCTCACTTAGGCCTCGTCTGGACCTTCTGACTCTTTTCCCACCTGGCATCAATGGGACATGGTTACTCTGTTCCCCACCTGGGCCTCACCTGGACATGATAACTTTGCTCCACACTTTGGCCTCAACTGGTCCTTTTGACTCTGGTCCCCCCCCCTGGCCTCAATCTGGACCTGGTGACTGTGGTCCCCACCTGGGTCTCACCTGGACCTGGTGACTCTCGTTCCCACATGAACCACACCTGGACCTGGTGACTGTGGTGTTTTTGTAGACTCACATTTACCTGGTGACTCCGGTCCCCACTAGGGCCTCACATGGATCTGGTGACTCTGGCCTGCAGGCTGACCTCACCTGGACCTGGTGAGTGGGGTTGCCTCCAGGACCTCACCCATTCCTGGGGACTCTGTCCCCACGTGGGCCTCTTGGATCTGGTGAATCTGGTCCTTACCTGGTCCTCTCCCAGACCCGGGGACTCTGGTCACCACCTGGGCCTCACCTGGACATGGTGAATCTGGTCCCCATCTGGGCCTCACCCAGTCCTGGTGGCTTTGTTCCCCACCGGGACCTGATTGCTGTGGACTCTTTCTTGGCCTCCCCTGGAACTGGTGACTCTGATCCTATCTGCGCGTCACCCAGACCTGGTGACTCTGGTCCTCACCTGGGAATCATTGGTACCTGGTGACTCTGTTCTATACCTGAGCCTCACCTGGATATGATGACTCTGGAACCTCTCTGGGCCTCACCCTGACCTGGTGACTCTGGTCCCCATCTGGATGTCACTTGGACCAGGGGATTCTGGTACCCCTCTATGCCTCAATCAGATATGGTGACTCTGGTCCTCAACTTGGCCTCACCTGGACCTAGTGAATATGATCCATCTTGGCCTCATTTGGACCTGGTGAATCTGGTCCCTACCTGGGCATCATAGGGATATGGTTCCACTGCATGGACTGCAGGTTGGCCTCACCTGGACCTTGTAACTCTGGTCCCTACCTGGGCATCATCGGGACATGTTTCCACACATGGCCTGCAGGTTGGCATCACCTAGACCTGGTAACTCTAGTCCCTACCTGGGCATCATGGGGACATGGTTCCTCTGCATGGCCTGCAGGTTGGCATCACCTGGACCTGGTGAGTGGGGTTGTCACCTGTGCCTCTCCCATGCCTGGTGACACAGGTCCCCATGTGGGCCTCACTTGGACCGGGTGAATCTGTTCCTTACTTGGCCCTCACCCGGAACTGGTAACTCTGGTCACCAACTGGGAATCACCTGGGCCTGGTGTTTCTGGTCCCCATCTGGGCGTCATCCAGTCCTGGTGACATTGTTCCCCACCTGGACCTGATTGCTGTGGACTCTTTCTTGGCCTCACCTGGAACTGGTGACTCTGATCCTATCTGCGCGTCACCCAGACCTGGTGACTCTGGTCCTCACCTGGACATGATTGGTACCTGGTGACTCTGTTCCACACCTGAGCCTCACCTGGACATGATGACTCTGGAACCTCTCTGGGTCTCACCCTAAACTGGTGACTCTGGTCTCTATCTGGATGCCACTTGGACCAGGTGATTCTGGTACCCCTCTAGTCCTCAACGAGATCTGGTGCCTCTTGTCCTCAACTGGGCCTCACCTGGACCTAGTGAATATGCTCCATCTGGGCCTCACCTAGACCTGGTAAGTCTGGTCCCTACCTGGGCATCATCGGGACATGGTTCCACTGCATGGCCAGCAAGTTGTCCTCCCCTGGACATGGTAAATCTGTTCCCTACCTGGGCATCATCGTGACACGGTTCCTCTGCATGGCCTGCAGGTTGGCCTCACCTTGACCTGGTGTTGGGGTTGCCACCTGTGCCTCACCCATACCTGGTGACACAGGTCCCCACGTGGGCCTCACTTGGACCTGGTGAATATGGTCCTTACTTGGTCCTCACCCGGAACAGGTAACTCTGGTCATCATCTGGGAATCTCCTGGACCTTGTGAATCTGGTCCCCATCTGGGCCTCACCCAGTCCTGGTGACTTTGTTCCCCACCTGGACCTGATTGCTGTGAACTCCTTATTGGCCTCACCTGGAACTGGTGCCTCTGATCCTAACTGGCCTCACTCAGATCTGGTGACTCTGGTCCTCACCTGGGCATCATTGGTACCTGGTGACTCTGTTCCACACCTGAGCCTCACCTGGACATGATGACTCTGCAACCTTTCTGGGCCTCACCCTGATATGGTGACTCTGGTTCCCATCTGGATGTCACCTGAACCAGGTGTTTCTGGTACCCCTCTAGGCCTCAACCAGATCTGGTGACTCTGGTCCTCAACTGGGCCTCACTGGGACCTAGTGATCATGCTCTCCAACTGCGCCCCATCTGGACCTGGTGATTCTGCTTCTACCTGGGTATCATCGGGACATGGTTACTCTATTCCCCACTCGGACTGACCTGATCCTGGTAACTCTGGTCCGGACTTTAGCCTCTTCTGTACCAAGTGACTCTGGCTCCACCTGGGCCACACCTGTAACTGGTGACTCTGATCCTAAGCATGGCCTCACCTGACCTGGTGACTGTGGTTCCCATCGGGACCTCACATGGACTTCATGTCTCCGGTCCCACCTGGGCCTCACCAGGACCTGGTGTCTCTGGTACCCACCTGGGTAGCATCAGGATATGGTTACTCTGTACACTAACAGTGACCCAGCCGGACTTATCAACTCTGGTCTTCACCTGGGCCACTCCTGGACATGGTGACACTGGTTCCCACCTGGGTCTCACCTGGACATGGTGAGTCGGATCCACAACTGGGCCTCACCTGTAACTGGTGATTCTCGTTCCCACATAGACACCATGTGGACCTGGTGGCTGCAGTGTTTCTAGCTTCTCATGTACCTCGAGAATCTGGTCCGCACCAGAGCCTCACCGGGACCTGGTGAGTGTGGTTGCCACCTGCACCTCACCAGGACCTAGTGATTCTGGTCTGCACCTGAGACTCCCCTGGATCTTGTGACTGTGGTCCCCACCTGGGCTTCACCTGGATTTGGGGACTCCGGTCCCAATCCGGGCTTCACCTGGCCCTGTTTTCCATGGTCTACAACTGGACAAAATTGGGACCTGGTGACTGTGTTCCACAACTGGACCTCACCTGGACCAGGTGACTCTGGTCCCACTCTGGGTCTCACTGTGCCCTAGTGACTGTGAACCCAACTTTGGCCTGACTTGGACCTGCTGACCCTGGTTGCCACCAGCGCCTGACCTCGAACTGTTGACTCTGGTTCTTTCAAGGGCCTACCCTGTACCTGGTGATCCTGGTCCCCAACTGGGCCTCAACTGGACGTGGTGACTCTTGTCACCACTGGGGACTCACCTGGACAGGCTTACAGTGTTCCACAGCTGGGCCTAAGGTAGACCTGTTGACCATGTTCCCCAAGCCGGCCTCACGTGAACTTTTGGCTGTGATCCACGCCGGGGTATCACGTGTACCTGGTAACTCTGATCCTCACCTGGGCCTCATCTGGACCTAGTGACTCAGGTCCCCACCTGGGCTTCACCTGGATCTGGAGACTCTGGTCCCCACCTGGACTTCACCTGGATCTGGTGACTCTGGTCCCCACCTGGACCTCTCCTGGACCTGGTGTCTCTCTTTCCAACATGGACCTCACCTGGATCTGGTGACTCTACCTCAGTTTGGCCTCACCTGGACCTGGTGTCTCTCGTCCCCACTTTGACGTAACTCAGAACTGCTGAATCTTGCCCCACCTAGGCCGCACCAAGGCCTGGTGACTCTTGTCCCCAGCTATGCCTCAATTCGACCTGATGAATCTGGTCCTCACGTGGGCCTCACATGGACCTGAGACTCAGCAGGATAGAGTGGCTCTGGTTCCCACAAGGGGCACACCAGATACTGGTGATTGTGGTCTTATTCTATGCCTCACCAGGACCTAGTGATTCTGTTCCCCATCTGGGCCTGCATGGCCCTAGTGAATCTGGTCCTCACCCAGGCATCATTGGGACCTGGATACTCTATTCCACAATGGGCCTCACTTTGACCCGGGACCTCTGGTCCCATTCTGAGCCTCAAACTAAACTGGTTACTCTGGTTCCCCTCTGGGCCTCACCCTTACCTGGTGACTCTGGTCACCCCTTGGGCTTCATTTGGGCCTGGTGAATCTGGTCCTTAGCTGGTCCACATTTGGATCTGGTGACTGGTCGACACCTGGGCCTCACCTGGACTTGGTGAATCCTGTTGCAACCTGCGACTCAAATGGACCTTGTGACTGTGGTCCCACCTGGACCTCACCTGGATCTGGTGGCCCTGTTCCCATATTGGGCTCTCCTGGACCTGGTTCCTGTGGTCTCCATCTGGCCTCTCCTGGACATGATAACTTTGCTCCACTCTTTGGCCTCAACTGGTCCTGATGACTCTGGTCCCCCCACCTAGGCCTCAATCTGGACCTGGTGACTGTGGTCCCCACCTGGGTCTCACCTGGACCTGGTGACTCTCGTTCCCACATGAACCACACCTGGACCTGGTGACTGTGGTGTTCTTGTATACTCACATGTACCTGGTGACTCCAGTCCCCACTAGGGCCTCACCTGCATCTGGTGACTCTGGCCCGCCGGTTGGCCTCACCTAGACCTGGTGAGTGGGGTTGCCACCTAGGCCTCACACATAGCTGGTGACTCAGGTCCCCACGTGGGCCTCTTGGACCTGGTGAATCTGGTCCTTACCTGGTCCTTTCCCAGACCCGGGGACTCTATCCCCACCAGGGCCTCACCCGGACCTGGTGATTCTGGTCCCCATCTGGGCCTCACCCAGTCCTGCTGACTTTGTTCCCCACCTGGACCTGATTGCTGTGGACACTTGGCCTCACCTGAAACTGGTGACTCTGATCCTATCTGCGCGTCACACAGACCTGGTGACTCTGGTCCTCACCTGGGCATGATTGGTACCTGGTGACTCTGTTCCACACCTGAGCCTCACCTGGACATGATGACTCTTGTCATCACCGGGAACTCACCTGGATCTGCTTACTGTGTTCCACACCTGGGCCTCAAGTAGAACTGTTGACCATGGTCCCCAAGCCTGCCTCACATGGACCTGTTGCCTCTGATCCCCACCGGGGCTTCACGTATACCTGGCAACTCTGGTCCTCACCTTCGCCTCATCTGGACCTAGTGACTCTGGTACCCACCTGGGCTTCACCTGGATCTGGTGACTCTGGTCCCCACCTGGACCTGACCTGCATCTGGTGACTCTGGTCCTCAGTTTGGCCTCACCTGGACCTGGTGAGTGGGGTTGCCACCTGGGCCTCACCCATACCTGGTGACTCAGGTCCCCACCTGGGCCTCTTGGACCTGGTGAATCTGGTAATTCTGTTCACCACCTGGGAATCCCCTGGAAGTGGAGAAACTGGTCGCCATCTGGGCCTCACCCAGTCCTGGTTACTTTGCTCCCCACCTGGACCTGATTGCTGTGGACTCCTTTTGGGCCTCACCTGGAACTGGTGAGTCTGATCCTAACTAGGACTCACCCAATTCTGGTGACTCTGGTCTTCACCTGTGGAACACTATGACCTGGATATTCTGTTCCACACCTGAGCCTCACCTGGACATGATGACTCTGGATCCTCTCTGGGCCTCACTCTGACATGGTGACTCTGGTCCCCATCTGGATGTCACCTAGACCAGGTGAATCTGGGACCCCTGTCGGCCTCAACAAGACATGGTGATTCTGGTCCTCAACTGGGCCTCACCTGGACGTAGTGAATATGCTCCTCACCTGGGCCTCATCTGAACGTGGTGACTCGGGTACTACCTGGGCATCATCGGGACATGGTTACTCTATTCCCCAATGGGACTGACCTGATCCTAGTAACTCTGGTCCTGTCTTTGGCCTCTTCTGTACCAGGTCACTCTGGCTCCACCTGGGCCTCACCTGTAACTGGTGACTCTGATCCTAAGCATGGCCTCACCTGACATGGTGACTGTGGTTCCCACCGGGACCTCACCTGGACCTCATGTCCCTGGACCCACCTTGGCCTCACCAAGCCCTGGTGTCTCTGGTACCCACCTGGGTAGCATCAGGATATGGTTACACTGTTCACTAACAGTGTCCCAGCCCGACCTATTAACTCTGGTCTTCACCTGGGCCACACCTGGACATGGTGACACTGGTTCCCACCTGGGTCTCACCTGGACATGGTGAGTCGGATCCCAACCTGGTCCTCACCTGTAACTGGTGATTGTCGTTCCCACATGGACATCATGTGGACCTGGTGGCTGCAGTGTTTCTAGCTTCTCATGTACCTCCTGACTCTGCTCCCCACCAGGGCCTCACCGGGACCTGGTGAGTGTTTGTTGCCACCTGCACCTCACCTGGACCTGGTGATTCCGATCTGCACCTGAGACTACCCTGGATCTGGTAACTGTCCCCACCTTGTCTTCACCTGGATTTGGGGACTCTGTTCCC
This sequence comes from Canis lupus familiaris, assembly GCF_011100685.1. NCBI lineage: Eukaryota > Metazoa > Chordata > Mammalia > Carnivora > Canidae > Canis > Canis lupus. The sequence goes on from NW_023330563.1 coordinate 64,346, forward strand.
CATCTGGGCCTCACCTGGCGTCTTGACATTGGTCCTCAACTGGGAAATTTGGACCCGTTGACTGTGTTCCAAAACTGGACCTCAACTGGACCAGGTGACTCTGGTCACCCTCTGGGTCTCACCGTGCCCTAGTGACTGTGAACCCCACTTTGGCCTGACTTGGACTTGCTGACCCTGGTTCCCACCTGCGCCTGACCTCGAACTGTTGACTCTGGTTCTTTAATGGGCATCCCCTTTACCAGGTGATCCTGGTCCCCACCTGGGCCTCAACTGTACGTGGTGACACTTGTCACCCCCGGGGACTCACCTGGACCTGCTTACTGTGTTCCACACCTGGGCCTCAAGTAGACCTGTTGACCATGGTCCCCAAGCCGGCCTCACATGGACCTGTTGCCTGTGATCCCCACCGGGGCCTCACGTGTACCTGGTAACTCTGGTCCTCACCTAGGCCTCATCTGGACCTAGTGACTCTGGTCCCCACCTGGGCTTCACCTGGATCTGGTGACTCTGGTCCCCACCTGTACTTCACCTGGATCTAGTGACTCTGGTCCCCACCTGGACTTCACCTGGATCTCATGACTCTGGTCCCCACCTGGACTTCACCTGGATCTGATGACACTGGTCTCCGCCAGGACCTCACCTGGACCTGGTGACTCTGTTCCTCAGTTTGGCCTCACCGAGACCTGTTGACTCTTGTCCCCACTTTGACCTAACTCAGAACTGCTGAATCTCGCCCCAGCTAGGCCGCACCCAGACCTGGTGACTCTTTCCGCAGCTATGCCTCAATTCGACCTGATGAATCTGGTCCTCACGTGGGCCTCACATGGACCTGGGACTCAGCTGGATAGAGTGGCTCTGGTTTCCACAAGGGGCTCACCTGATACTGCTGACTGTGGTTTTATTCTATGCCTCACCAGGACCTGGTGATTCTGTTCCCCATCTATGCCTGCATGGCCCTAGTAACTCTGTTCCTCACTCAGGCATCATTGGGACCTGGATACTCTATTCCACACCTGGGCCTCACTCTGACCAGGGACCTCTGGTCCCATTCTGGGCCTCAAACTAAACTGGTTACTCTGGTTCCCCCTCTGGGCCTCACCCTTACCTGGTGACTCTGGTCACCCCTTTGACTTCTCTTGGGCCTGGAGAATCTGGACCTTAGCTGGTCCGCACCTGGATGTGGTGACTGGTCGCCACCTGGGCTTCCCCTGGACTTGGTGAATCCTGTTGCCACCTGCGCCTCACCTGGACCTTGTGACTGTGGTCCCACCAGGACCTTGCCTGGATCTGGTGGCTCTGGTTCCCATATGGGGCTCTCCTGGACCTGATTCCTGTGGTCTCCATCAGGCATCACCTGGAACAAAATGACTCTGGTCCATATTTGGGCCTCTCCTGGAATGTTGACTCTGGTCCTTACCTGGGCATATTTGCGACCTGGTTACACTCTTATATACCTGGGCCTCACCTGTACTTGGTGACTGTGGTCCCATCTGGGCCTCACCTGGACGAGGTGAGTGGTTCCCACAGGGACCTCACCTGGACGTGCTGACTCAGGTCCTCATATGGGCATCATGGGACCTGGTTTCAGTTCCACATCGGGGCCTCACCTGGAGCTAGTGATTCTCGTCCCCCTCTGGGCCTCACCCTGACGTGGTGACTCTGGTCCCCACCTGGATATCTCCGGAATCGGGTGACTCTGGTCCCCCTCTGGGACCCACCCCGAGCTGGGGACACTGGTCCTCAACTGGGCCTCAACTGGACCTGGTGAATCTGGTCCCCATCTGGGCCTCACCCAGTCCTGGTGACTTTGTTCCCCACCTGGACCTGATTGCTGTGGACACTTTCTTGGCCTCACCTGGAACTGGTGACTCTGAACCTATTTGCGCGTCACCCAGATCTGGTGACTCTAGTCCTCACTTGGGCATCATTGGTACCTGGTGACTCTGTTCCTCACCTGAGCCTCACCTGGACATGATGACTCTGGGACCTCTCTGGGCCTCTCCCTGACCTGGTGACTCTAGTCCCTACCTGGGCATCATCGGGACATGGTTCCACTGCATGGCCTGCAGGTTGGCCTCACCTGGATGTGGTAACTCTCGTCCTTACCTGGGTATCATCGGGACATGGTTCCTCTCCATGGCCTGCAGGTTGGCCTCACCTGGACCTGGGGAGTGCCTTGCCACCTCGCCTCACCAATATCTGATGACTCAGGTCCCCACGTGGGCCTCATTTTGACCTGTTGAATCTGGTCCTTACCTGGTCGTCACCCGGAAGTGGTAAGTCTGTTCACCACTTGGGAATAACCTGGACCTAGTGAATCTGGTCCCCATCTGTGCCTCACCCAGTCCTGGTGACTTTGTTCCCCACATGGACGTGTTTGCTGTGGACTCCTTGTTGGCCTCACCTGGAACTGGTGACTCTGATCCTAACTGGGCCTCACCCAGATCTGGTGACTCTGGTCCTCACCTGTGGACCATTATGATCTGGATAATCTGTTCCACACCTGAGCCTCACCTGGACATGATTACGCTGGATCCCCTCTGGACCTCACCTTGACACGGTGACTCTGGTCCCCATGTGGATGTCACCTAGACCAGGTGAATCGGGTACCCCTCTAGGCCTCAACTAGACCTGGTGACTGTGGTCATCAACTGGGCCTCACCGGGACCTAGTGGATATCCTCCCCTCCTGCGCCTCATCTGGACCTGGTGACTCTGGTTCAACCTGGGCATCATTTGGACCTGGGTACTCTCTTATATACCTGGGCCTCACCTGGACCTGATGACTGTGGTCCCACCTGGGCCTCACCTGGACCTGGTGAATCTGGTCCCCATCTGGGCCTCACCCAGTCCTGATGACTTTGTTCCCCACCTGGACCTGATTGCTGTGGACTCTTTCTTGGCCTCACCTGGAACTGGTGACTCTGATCCTATCTGCGGGTCTCCCAGATCTGGTGACTCTGGTCCTCACCTGGGAGTTATTGGTACCTCGTGACTCTGTTCCACATCTGAGCCTCACATGGACATGATGACTCTGGAACCTCTCTGGGTCTCACCCTGACCTGGTGACTCTGGTCCCCTCTGGATGTCACCTGGACCAGGTGATACTGGTACTCCTCTAGGCCTCAACCAGATCTGGTGACTCTGGTCCTCAACTGGGCCTCACCTGGACCTAGTGAATATGCTCCATCTGGGCCTCATTTGGACCTGGTAACTCTGGTCACTACCTCGGCATCATCGGGTCATGGTTCCACTGCATGGCCTGCAGGTTGGCCTCTCCTGGACCTGCTAACTCTGGTCCCTACCTGGGCATCATCCGGACATGGTTCCTCTGCATGGCCTGCAGGTTGTGCTCACCTGGACCTGGTGAGTGGGGTTGCCACCTGGGCCTCACCCATACCTTGTGACTCAGGTCCCCACGTGGGGCTCTTGGACCTGGTGAATCTGATCCTTTCCTGGTCTGCTCCTAGACCTGGTGACTCTGGTCCTCACCTGGGCATCATTGGTACCTGCTGACTCTGTTGCACACCTGAGCCTCACCTGGACATGATGACTCTGGAACACTCTGGGCCTCACGCTGACCTGGTGACTCTGGTCCCCATCTGGATGTCACGTGGACCAGGTGATTCTGGTACCCCTCTAGGCCTCAACCAAATCTGGTGACTCTGGTCCTCAACTGGGCCTCACCTGGACCTAGTGAATATGCACCATCTGGGCCTCATTTGGACCTGGTGACTCTGGTTCTACCTGGGCATCCTCAGGGCATGGTTACTCTATTCCTCACTGGGACTGACCTGATCCTGGTAACTCTCTACCTGACTTTGGCCTCTTCTGTACCAGGAGACTCTGGCTCAACATGGGCCTCACCTGTAAATGGTGACTCTGATCCTAAGCATGGCCTCACCTGACCTGGTGACTGTGTGTCCCATCGGGACCTCTTCTGGACCTCATGTCTCTGGGCCCACCTGGGCCTCACCAGGACCTGGTTTCTGTGGTTCCCACCTGGGTAGCATCAGGATATGGTGACCCTGTTCACTAATAGTGACCCAGCCAGACCTATTAACTCTGGTCTTCACCTGGGCCACACCTGGACATGGTGACACTGGTTCCCACCTGGGACTCACCTGAACATGGTGAGTAGGATCCACACCTGGTCCTCACCTGTAACTGGTGATTTTCTTTCCCACATGGACATAATGTGGACCTTGTGGCTGCAGTGTTTCTATCTTCTCATATACCTCGTGGATCTGGTCCCCACCAGGGCCTAAACGGGAACTGGTGAGTGTGGTTGCCACCTGCACCTCACCTGGAACTGGTGATTCCGGTCTGCACCTGAGACTACGCTGGATCTGGTGACTGTGGTCCCCACCTGTGCTTCACCTGGATTTGGGGACTCCGGTCTCCATCTGGGCCTCACCTGGCCCTGTTGACCATGGTCCTCAACTGGGCAAAATTGGGACCCGGTGACTGTGTTCCACAACTGGACCTCACCTGGACCAGGTGACTGTCGTCACCCTCTGGGTCTCACCGTGCCCTAGTGACTGTGAACCCCGCTTTGGCCTGACTTGGACCTGCTGATACTGGTTGCCACCTGAGCCTGACCTCAAACTGTAGACTCTGGTTTTTCAAAGGCCTCCCCTCGACCTGGTGATCCTGGTCCCCACCTGGGTCTCACTTGGACGTGGTGACACTTGTCCCTACCGGGGACTCTCCTGGACCTCCTTACTGTGTTCCACACCTGGGCCTCAAGTAGACCTGTTGACCATCGTCCCCAGGACGGCCTCACATGGACCTGTTGCCACAGCTCCCCACCGGGGCATCACATGTACCTGGTATCTCTGGTCCCCACCTTGAACTCATCTGGACTTAGTGACTTTGGTCCCCACCTGGGCTTCACCTGGATCTGGTGACTCTGGTCCCCACCTGGACTTCACCTGGATCTGGTGCCTCTGGTCCCCACCTGGACCTCTCCTGGACCTGGTGACTCTCTTTCCAACATGGACCTCACCTGGATCTGGTGACTCTGGTCCTCAGTTTGGACTCACCTGTTCCTGGTGTCTCTCTTCCCCACTTTGACCTAACTCAGAACTGCTGAATCTTGCCCCACCTAGGCCGCACCCAGACCTGGTGACTCTTGTCCCCACCTATGCCTCAATTCGACCTGATGAATCTGGTCCTCACTTGGTTCTCACATGGACCTGGGACTCAGCTGGATAGAGTGGCTCTGGTTCCCATAGGGGCTCACCTGATCCTGCTGACTGTGGTCTTATTCTATGCCTCACCAGGACCTGGTGATTCTGTTCCCCATCTAGGCCTGCATGGCCATAGTAGCTCTGTTCCTCACCCAGGCATCATTGGGACCTGGATACTCTATTCCACACCTGGGCCTCACTCTGACCAGGGACCTCTGGTTCCATTCTGGGCCTCAAACTAAACTGGTTACACTGGTTCCCCCTCTGGGCCTCACCCTTTCCTGGTGACTCTGGTCACCCCTTGAGCTTCATTGGGCCAGGTGAATCTGGTCCTTAGATGGTCCGAACCTGGATCTGGTGACTGGTCGCCACCTGGGCCTCTCCTGGACTTGGTGAATCCTGTTGCCACCTGCGCGTCACCGGGACCTTGTGACTGTGGTCCCACCTGGACCTCACCAGGATCTGGTGGCTCTGGTTCCCATATGGGGCTCTCGTGGACCTGGTTCCTGTGGTCTCCATCTGGCCTCACCTGGAACACAATGACTCTGTTCCATATTTGGGCCTCTCCTGGACCTGTTGACTCTGGTCCTCACCTGGGCATCATTGGTAGTGGGTGACTCTGTTCCACGCTTGAGCCTTACCTGGACAGGATGACTCTGGAACCACTCTCGGCCTCACCCTGACCTGGTGCCTCTGGTCCCAATTTGGATGTCCCATGGACCAGGTGATTGTCGTACCCCTCTAAGCCTCAACCAGATCTGGTGACAGTGGTCCCCAACTGGGCCTCACTGGACCTAGTGAATATGCTCCATCTAGGCCTCATTTGGACCTGGTGACTCTGGTCCCTACTTGGGCATCATCGCGACATGGTTCCACTGCATGGCCTGCAGGTTAGCCTCACCTGGACCTAGTAACTCTAGTCCCTACCTGGGCATCATAGGGACATGGTTCCTCTGCATGACCTGCAGTTTGGCCTCACCTGGACGTGGAGAGTCGGGTTGCCACCTGGGCCTCACCCATGCTTGGTGACACAGGTACCATGTGGGCCTCACTTGGACCTGGTGAATCTGGTCCTTACCTTGTAATCCCCCGGAACAGGTAACTCTGGTCACCACCTGGGAATCACCTGGACCTGGTGAATCTGGTCCCCATCTAGGCCTCACCCAGTCCTCGTGACTTTGTTCCCCACCTGGACCTGATTGCCTTGGACTCCTTCTTGGCCTCACCTGGAACTGGTGACTCTGATCCTAACGGGGCCTCACACAGATCTGGTGACTCTGGTCCTCACCTGTGGACCATTATGACCTGGATCTCTGTTCTACACCTGAGACTCACCTGGACATGATGACTCTGGATCCCCTCCGGGCCTCACCCACATGGTGACTCTGGTCCCCATCTGGATGTCACCTAGACCAGGTGAATCTGGTACCCCTCTAGGCCTCAACTAGACCTGGGTATTCTGGTCCTCATCTGGGCCTCACCGAGACCTAGTGAATATGCTCCCGACCTGCTCCTCATCTGGACCTGGTGACTCTGGTTCTACCTGGGCATCATCGGTACATCGTTACTCTATTCCCCACTGGGACTGAACTGATCCTGGTAACTATGGGCCTGACTTTGGCCTCTTCTGACAAGGTGACCCTGGCTCCACCTGGGACTCACCAGTAACTGGTGACTCTGATCCAAGCGTGGCCTCACCAGACCTGGTGACTGTGGTTCCCATCGGGACCTCACCTCGACCTCATGTCTCTGGTACCACCTGGGCCTCACCAGGACCTGGTGTCTGTGGTACCCACCTGGGTAGCATCAGGATATGGTTACACTGTTCACTAACAGTGACCCAGCCGGACCTATTAACTCTGGTCTTCACCTGGGCCTCACCTGGACATGGTGACACTGGTTCACACCTGGGCCTCACCTGGACATGGTGAGTCGGATCCCCATCTGGTCCTCACCTGTAACTGGTGATTCTCGTTCCCACATGGACATCATGTGGACCTGGTGGATGCAGTGTTTATAGCTTCTCTAGTACCTCGTCACTCTGGTCCCCATCTGGGCCTCACCTGGCCCTGTTGACCATGGTCCTCAACTGGGCAAAATTGGGACCCGGTGACTGTGTTCCACAACTGGACCTCACCTGGACCAGGTGACTCTGGTCCCCCTCTGGGTCTCACCGTGCCCTAAGGACTGTGAACCCCACTTTGGCCTGCCTTGGACCTGCTGACCCTGGATGCCACCTGCTCCTGACCTCGAACTTTTGACTTTGGTTCTTTGAAGGGCCTCCCCAGGACCTGGTGATCCTGGTCCCCACTTGGGCCTCACCTGGACGTGATGACTCTTGTCACCACCGGGGACTCACATGGACTGGTTACTGTGTTCCACACCTGGGCCTCAAGTAGATCTGTTGACCATGGTCCCCAAGACGGCCTCACATGGACCAGTTGCCTCTGATCCTCACCGGGGCCTCACGTGTACCTGGTAACTCTGGTCGTCACCTGGGCCTCATCTGGACCTAGTGACTCTGGTCCCCACCTGGGCTTCACCTGGATCTGGTGACTCTGGTCCCCACCTGGACTTCACCTGGATCTGGGGACTCTGGTCCCCACCTGGACCTCTCCTGGTCCTGCTGACTCTCTTTCCATCATGGACCTCACCTGGATCTGGTGACTCTGGTCCTCAGTTTGGCCTCACCTGGACCTGGTATCTCTCGTCCCCTCTTTGAGCTAACTCAGAACTGCTGAATCTTACCCCACCTTGTCCGCACCCTGACCTGGTGACTCTTGTCCCCAGCTATGCCTCAATTCAACCTGATGAATCTGGTCCTCACGTGGGCCTCACATGGATCTGGTGACTCAGGTCCTCATATGGGCATCATGGAACCTGGTTTCTCAGTTCCACATCGGGGCCTCACCTGCACCTAGTGATTCTCTCCCCCTCTGGGCCTCACCCTGACGTGTTGACTCTGGTCACCACCTGGATATCACCAGAACCGGTGACTCTGGTCCCCCTCTGGGACGCACCCGGAGCTGGCGACACTGGTTCTCAACTGCGCCTAAACAGGACCCGGTGAATCTACTCCTCACTTAGGCCTCGTATGGACCTTGTGACTCATTTCCCACCTGGCATCAATGGGACAAGGTTACTCTGGTCCCAACCTGGACCTCGCATGGACATGATAACTTTGCTCCACACTTTGGCCTCAACTGGTCCTGATGACCCTCGTCCCCCCACCTAGGCCTCAATCTGGACCTGTTGATTGTGGTCCCCACCTGGGTTTCACCTGGACCTGTTGACTCGCCTTGCCACATGAACCCCACCTGGACCTGCGGACTGTGCTGTTCTTGTAGACTCACATTTCCCTGTTGACTCCGGTCCCCACTAGGGCCTCACCTGGATCTGGTAACTCTGGCCTGCAGGTTGGCCTCACCTGGACCTCTTGAGTGGGGTTGCCTCCTGGGCCTCAACCATACATGGTGGCTCAGGTCCCCACGTGAGCCTCTTGGACCTGGTGAATCTGGTCCTTACCTGGTCCTCTCCCAGACCCGGAGACTCTGGTCAACACCTGGGCCTCACCTGGACCTGGTGAATCTGTTCCCCATCTGGGCCTCACCCAGTCCAGGTGACTTTGATCCCCTCCTGGACCTGTTTGTTGTGGACCCTTTCTTCGCCTCATCTGGAACTGGTGACTCTGATCCTATCTGCGGGTCTCCCAGATCTGGTGACTCTGGTCCTCACCTGGGCATCATTGGTACCTGGTGACTCTGTTCCTCACCTGAGCCTCACCTGGACATGATGACTCTGGAACCTCTCTGGGCCTCTCCCTGACCTGGTGACTCTAGTCCCTACCTGGGCATCATCGGGACATGGTTCCACTGCATGGCCTGCAGGTTGGCCTCACGTGGATGTGGTAACTCTCGTCTTACCTGGGTATCATCGGGACATGGTTCCTCTGCATGTTCTTCAGGATGGCCTCACCAGGACCTGGGGAGTGCTTTGCCACCTGGCCTCGCCTCACCAATACCTGGTGACTCAGGTCCCCACGTGGGCCTCATTTTGTCCTGTTGAATCTGGTCCTTACCTGGTTGTCACCCGGAACTGGTAAGTCTGTTCACCACCTGGGAATAACCTGGACCTGGTGAATCTGGTCCCCATCTAGGCCTCACCCAGTCCTGGTGACATTGTTCCCCACCTAGACCTGATTGCTGTGGACTCCTTCTTGGCCTCACCTGGAACTGGTGACTCTGATCCTAACTGGGCCTCACCCAGATCTGGTGACTCTGGTCCTCACCTGTGGACCATTATGATCTGGATACTCTGTTCCACACCTGAGCCTCACCTGGACATGATTACTCTGGATACCCTCTGGACCTCACCCTGACATGGTGACTCTGGTCCCCATGTGGATGTCACCTAGACCAGGTGAATCGGGTACCCCTCTAGGCCTCAACTAGACCTGGTGACTGTGGTCCTCAAATGGGCCTCACCGGGACCTAGTGGATATGCTCCCCTCCTGCGCCGCATCTGGACCTGGTGACTCTGGTTCCACCAGGGCATCATTGGGACCTGGATACTCTCTTATATACCTGAGCCTCACCTGGACCTGATGACTGTGGTCCCACCTGGGCCTCACCTGGACCTGGTGAATCTGGTCCCCATCTGGGCCTCACCCAGTCCTGGTGACTTTGTTCCCCACCTGGACCTGATTGCTGTGGACCCTTTCTTGGCCTCACCTGGAACTGGTGACTCTGATCCTATATGCGCGTCTCCCAGATCTGGTGACTCTGGTCCTCACCTGGGAGTTATTGGTACCTGGTGACTCTGTTCCACACCTGAGCCTCACCTGGACATGATGACTCTGGAACCTCTCTGGGTCTCACCCTGACCTGGTGACTCTGGTCCCCATCTGGATGTCACCGGGACCAGGTGATTCTGGTACTGCTCTAGGACTCAACCAGACCTGGTGACACTGGTCCTCAACTGGGCCTCACCTGGACCTAGTTAATATGCTCCATCTGGGCCTCATTTGGACCTGGTAACTCTGGTCACTACCTCGGCATCATCGGGTCATGGTTCCACTGCATGGCCTGCAGGTTGCACTCACCTGGACCTGGTAACTCTGGTCCCTACCTGGGCATCATCCGGACATGGTTCCTCTCCATGGCCTGCAGGTTGGCCTCACCTGGACCTGGTGACGGGGGATGCCACCTGGGCCTCACCCATACCTTGTGACTCAGGTCCCCACGTGGGGCTCTTGGACCTGGTGAATCTGATCCTTTCCTGGTCCTCTCCTAGACCAGGGGACTCAGGTCACTACGTGGGCCTCCCTTGGACCTGGTGAATCTGGTCACCATCTGAGACTCGCCCAGTCCTGGTGACTTTGTTCCCCACCTGGACCTGATTGCTGTGGACTACTTCTTGGCCTCACCTAGAACTGGTTACTCTGATCCTATCTGCGCGTCACCCAGACCTGCTGACTCTGGTCCTCACCTGGGCATCATTGGTACCTGCTGACTCTGTTGCACACCTGAGCCTCACCTGGACATGATGACTCTGGAACTCTCTGGGCCTCACCCTGACCTGGTGACTCTCGTCCCCATCTGGATGTCACCTGGACCAGGTGATTCTGGTTCCCCTCTAGGCCTCAACCAAATCTGGTGACTCTGGTCCTCAACTGGGCCTCACCTAGACCTAGTGACTATGTACCATCTGGGCCTCATTTGGACCTGGTGACTCTGGTCCCTACCTGGGCATCATCGGGACATCGGTTCCACTACATGGCCTGCAGGTTGGCCTCACTTGGACCTGGTAAGTCTGGTCCCTACCTGGTCATCATCGGGACATGGTTCCTCTGAATGGCCTGCAGGTTGGCTTCAGCTGGACCTGGTCAGTGGGCTTGCCACCCTGGGCCTTACCCATGCCTGGTGACACAGGTTCCCACGTGGGCCTCACTTGGACCTGGTGAATCTAGTCCTTGCCTGGTCCTCACCCGGAACTTTTAACTCTGGTCACCACCTGGAAATGACCTGGACCTGGTGAATCTAGTCCCCATTTGGTCCTCACTCAGTCCTGGTGGCTTTGTTCCCCACCTGGACCTGATTGCTGTTGATTCCTTGTTGGTCTCACCTGGAACTGGTGACTCTGATCCTAACTGGGCCTCACCCAGATCTGGTGACTCTGCTCCTCACCTGTGGACCATTATGATCTGGTTAATCTGTTCCACACCTGAGCCTCATCTGGACATGAGGACTCTGGATCCTCCCTGGGCCTCACCCTGACATGGTGACTCTGGTCCCCATCTGGATGTCACCTAGTCCAGGTGAAATTTGTACCCCTCTAGGCCTCAACTAGACCTGGTGACTCTGGCCCTCAACTGGGCCTCACGGGACCTAGTGAATATGCTCCCCACCTGCGCCTCATCTGGACCTGGTGACTCTGGTTCTACCTGGGCATCATCGGGACATGGTTACTCTATTCCCCACTGGGATTGACCTGATCCTGGTAACTCTGGTCCTGACCTTTGGCCTCTTCAGTACCTGGTGGACTCTGGCTTCACCTGGGCCTCACCTGTAACTGGTGACTCTGATCCTAAGCATGGCCTCACCTGACCTGGTGACTGTGGTTCCCATGGGACCTCACCTGGAACTCATGTCTCTGGTCCCACCTGGGCCTCACCAGGACCTGCTGTCTGTGGTACCCACCTGGGTAGCATCAGGATATGGTTACACTGTTCACTAACAGTGTCCCAGCCGGACCTATTAACTCTGGTCTGCACCCGGACATGGTGACACTGGTTCCCACCTGCGTCTCACATGGACATGGTGAGTCGGATCCCCACGTGGTCCTCACGTTAACTGGTGATTCTCATTCCCACGTGGACATCATGTGGACCTGGTGGCTGCAGTGTTTCTACTCCTCATGTACCTCGTGACTCTGGTCCCCACCAGTGCCTTACCGGGACCTGGTGAGTTTGGTTGCCACCCTGCACCACACCTGGTCCTGGTGATTCTGGTCTGCACCTGAGACTACCCTGGATCTGGTGATGTGGTCCCCACGTGGGCTTCACCTGGATTTCGGGACTACGGTCCCCATCTGGGCCTCACCTGGCCCTGTTGACCATGGTCCTCCACTGGGAAAAATTGGGACCTGGTGACTGTGTTCCACAACTGGACCTCACCTGGACCAGGTAACCCTGCTCCCCCTCTGGGTCTCACCGTGCCCTAGTGACTGTGAAGTCCACTTTGGCTTGACTTGGACCTGCTTGACCCTGGTTGCCACCTGCGCCTGACGTCGAACTGTTGACTCTGGTTCTTTCAAGGGCCTCCCCTGTACCTGGTGATCCTGGTCCCCACTGGGCTCACCTGGCGTGGTGACTCTTGTCACCACTGGGACTCACCTGGACCTGATTACTGTGTTCCACACCTGGGTCTCAATTGGACCTGTTGACCATGGTCCCTAAGCCGGCCTCACATGGACCTGTTGCCTCTGATCCCCCACCGGATACTCACGTGTACCTGGTAACTCTGGTCCTCACCTGGGCCACATCTGGACCTAGTGACTCTGTTCCCCACCTGGGCTTCACCTCGATCTGGTGACTCTGGTCCCCACCTGGACTTAACCTGGATCTGGTGACTCTGGTCCACACCTGGACCTCTCCTGGACCTGGTGACTCTCTTTCCAACATGGACCTCACCTGGATCTGGTGACTCTGGTCCTCAGTTTGGACTCACCTGTTCCTGGTGTCTCTCTTCCCCACTTTGACCTAACTCAGAACTGCTGAATCTTGCCCCACCTAGGCCGCACCAGACCTGGTGACTCTTGTCCCACCTATGCCTCAATTCGACCTGATGAATCTGGTCCTCACGTGGGCTCAATGGACCTGGGACTCAGCTGAATAGAGTGGCTCTGATTCCCACAAGGGGCTCACCCTGATACTGGTGACTGTGGTCTTTTTCTATGCTTCACCAGGACCTAGTGATTCTGTTCCACATCTGGGCCTGCATGGCCCTAGTGGACTCTGGTCCTCACCCAGGCATCATTCGGATCTGGATACTCTATTCCACACCTGGGCCTCACTTTGACCCACGGACCTCTGATCCCATTTGGGCCTCAAAATAAACTGGTTACTGTGGTTCCCCCTCTGGATCTCACCCTTACCTGGTAAATCTGGTCACCCGTTGGGCTTCACTTGGGCCTGGTGAATCTGGTCCTTAGCTGATCCGCACATGGATCTGGTGACTGTTCGCCACCTGGGCCTCACCTGGACTTGGTGAATCCTGTTGCCACCTGCGCCTCACCGGGACCTTGTGACTCTTTTCCCACCTGGCATCAATGGGACATGGTACTCTGTTCCCCACCTGGGCCTCACCTTGACATGATAACTTTGCTCCACATTTTGGCCTCAACTGGTCCTGATGACTCTGGTCCCCCCACGTAGGCTCAATCTGGACCTGGTGACTGTGGTACCCACCTGGTTCTCACCTGGACCTGGTGTCTCTCGTTCCCACATGAACCACACCTGGACTTGGTGACTGTGGTGTTCTTGTAGACGCACATTTTATCTGGTGACTCCGGTCCCCACTAGGGCCTCCCGTGGATCTGGTGACTCTGGCCTGAAGGATGGCCTCACCTGGACCTGTTGAGTGGGTTTGCCACCCCATACCTGGTGACTCAGTTCCCCACGTGGGCCTCTTGGACCTGGTGAATCTGGTCCTTACCTGGTCCACTCCCAGGAACCGGGGAATCTGGTCACCACCTGGGCCTCACCTGGACCTGTTGAATCTGGTCCCCCATCTGGGCCTCACCCAGTCCTGGTAACTGTGTTCCCCACCTGGACCTGATTGCTGTGGACTCTTTCTTGCCCTCCCCTGTGAACTGGTGACTCTGATCCTATCTGTGTGTCACCCAGACCTGGTGCCTCTCGTCCTCACCTGGGCATCATTGGTACCTGGTTACTCTGTTTCCACACCTGAGCCTCACTTGGACATGATGTCTCTGGCACCTCTCTGTGCCTCACCCTGACCTGGTGATCTGGTCCCCATCTGGATGTCACCTGGACCAGGTGATTCTGGAACCCCTCTAGGCCTCAACCAGATCTGGTGACTCTTGTCCTCAAGTAGGCCTCACCTGGACCTAGTGAATATGCTTCATTTGGGCCTCATTTGGACCTGGAGACTATGGTCACTCCACTGGGCATCATCGGGAAATGGTTCCACTGCATGGCCTGCTGGTTTGCCTCACCTGGACCTGGTGACTCAGGTCCTCATATGGGCATCATGGGACCTGTGTTCTCAGTTCCACATCGGGGCCTCATCTGGACCTAGTGATTCTCGTCCCTCTCTGGGCCTCACCCTGACGTGGTGACTCAGGTCCCCACCTGGATATCACCAGAAACCGGGTGACAGTGGTCCCCCTCTGGGACCACCCGGAGCTGGGGACACTGGTCCTCAACTGGGGCCTCAACAGGACCTGGTGAATCTACTCCTCACTATGCCTCGTCTGGATCTTGTGACTCTTTTCCCACCTGGCATCTTTGGGACATGGTTACCTGCCCACCTGGCCTCACATGGACATGATAACTTTGCTCCACACTTTGGCCTAACTGGTCCTGATGACTCTGGACCCCGACCTAGACCTCAATCTGGATCTGGTGACTATGGTCCCCACCTGGGTCTCACCTATACCTGGTGACTTTGTCCCCACATGAACCACACCAGGATCTGGTGACTGTGTTGTTCTTGTAGAATCACTTAACTGGTGACTCCAGTCCCACTAGGTCCTCACGGATCGGGTGACTTGGCCTGCAAGTTGGCCTCACATGGACCTGGTTAGTGGGGATGCCACTTGGGCCTCACCCATACCTGGTGACTCAGGTCTCCACGTGGGCCTCTTGGACCTGGTGAATGGTCCTTACCTGGTCCTCCCCAGACCCGGGTCTCTGGTCACCACCTGGGCCTCACCTGGACCTGTTGAATCTGCTCCCATCTGGGCCTCACCCAGTCCTGTGACTGTGTTCCCCACCTGGACCTGATTGCTGTGGACTCTTTCTTGGCCTCACTGGAACTGGTGACTCTGATCCTATTGCCCGTCACCCAGATTGGTCACTCAGTTCTCACCTGTGGACCACTATGACCTGGGACACTTTGTTCGACACCTGAGACTCACCTGGACATGATGACTCTGGAACCTCTCTGGGCCTCACCCTGACCTGGTGACTCTGGTCCCCATCTGGATGTCATCTGGACCAGGTGATTCTGGTACCCTTCTAGACCTAACCAGATCTGGTGACTCTGGTCCTCAACTGGGCCTCACCTGGACCTATTGAATATGCTCCATCTGTGCCTCATTTGGACCTGGTGACTCTAATCCCTACCTGGGTATCATTGAGATATGTTGCACTGCATGGCCTGCAGGTTGAACTCACCTGGACCTGGTAACTCTGGTCTCTACCTGGCATCATCGGGACCGTTCCTCTGCATTGCCTCCAGGTTGGCCTCATCTGGACCTGGTGAGTGGAGTTGCCACCTGGGACTCAACCCATACCGGGTGACACAGGTCCCCACGTGGGCCTACTTGGACCTGGTGAATCTGGTCCTTTCCTGGTCCTCATCCGGAAGTTGTAACTCTGGTAATCTCCTGGGAATCACCTGGACCTGGAGAATCTGCTCCCCTACGGGCCTCACCCGTCCTGGTGACTTTGTTCCCCACCTGGACCTGATTGCTGTGGATCCTTCTTTCCTCACCTGGAACTGGTGACGATGATACTAACTGGGCCTCATCCAGATCTGGTGACTCTGGTCCTCATCTGTGGACCATTATGACCTAGTACTCTGTTCCACACCTGAGCCTCCCCTGGACATGATGACTCTGGATCCCCTCTGGGCCTCACCCTGACATGGTGACTCTGGTCCCCATCTGGATATCACCTAGACCAGGTGAATCTGGTACCCTCTAAGGTCAACTAGACCTGGTGACTCTAGTCCTCAACTGGGCCTCACCGGGACCTAGTGAATATGCTCCCTAACTGCGCCTAATCTGGACCTGGTGACTCTGTTCTACCTGGGCATCATCGGACATGGTTACTCTATTCCCCACTGGGACTGACCTGATCTTGGTAACACTGGTCCTGACTTTGGCTTCTTCTGTATCACGTGACTCTGGCTCCACGTGGGCCTCACCTGTAAACTGGTGACTCTGTCGTAAGCATGGCCCACCTGACCTGGTGAATGTGGTTCCCATCGTGACCTCATCTGGACCTCATGTCTCTGGTCCCACCTGGGCCTCACCAGGACCTGGTGTCTCTGGTACCCACCTGGGTAGCATCAGGATATCGTTACACTGTTCACTATCAGAGACCCCAGCCGGACCTATTAACTCTGGTCTTCACCTGGGCCACACCTGGACATGGTGACACTCGTTCCCACCTGGGTCTCACCAGGACATGGTGAGTCGGATCTCCACCTGGACCTAACCTGTAACTGGTTATTTCGTTCCACATGGACATCACGTGGACCTGGTGGCTGTAGTGTTTCTAGTTTCTAATGTACCTCGTGACTCTGGTCCCACAGGTGCCTCACCGGGACTGGTGAGTGTGGTTTACAAATGCACCTCACCTGGCCCTGGTGATTCTGGACTGCACCTGAGACTACCTGGATCTGTTGACTGTGGTCCCCACCTGGGTTTCACCTGGATTTGGGGACTCCGGTCCCATCTGGGCCTCACCTGGCCTGTGGACCATGGTCCTCAACTGGGCAAAATTGGGACCCG